>NC_084820.1:38641138-38871138 GCF_958449725.1 Rosa rugosa
TCTCTCCCCGATCTCTACCTCCGGCGTGGCCCTAAACCCGAACTCCGGCATCACAGATCCTTGTCGGACTGCTTCCCAGATCCTCCGGCATCACAGCTCCACCTCCAGCAAGAGAGGTTACCGACGACGGCACCGGGGAATAGCTCGAACTCCGGAGGAGTACGCTGTCAAGTTGAGAGAGAATTTGTCGCAGTTCGCTCATGAACTCCGGTCACCGCCTTCGAGATCAAATTCAAAATCAAGTTCCATTCCCTCACTCCTCCGATTCCAATCGACAAGGCCCAGCCCCGAATCTGAACCCAACGCCTCCAATTCCGGTAAGCTCCACGACGGAGGCTCCGATTGCGAACGTTCCTTGATCTCAGACCAGTTCCAGCAAACCACGTACCCAGTCCATCACCTTGTTTTGGGTGGACGCACGAAGCTTTGCTAACGGACGCCCAGATTGGATATGATCGGAATTTACTGATGGTGGTGAGAAGATCGGTGGCGTCGTCGATGGTGCCGTCGTTCTCACGGTTGAACTGTTTGAACTCCGACTGGGTGCCCAAATCAATTTCTTTGTTTTTTTTTTTTTAAGTAATGGGACAGAGGAAAAGAAAAAAAAAGTTTTGACTATTGGGGGGGGGGGGGCAATAAACGTCTATTGGTGGGCAATAGACGTTTTGAATTGATATAATCTCTTCATTTTTTTTCTTTAATCAAAGTTTTATTTGTCTAATTTTAGGAAGATTAGTTCCCATTCCGGCAATCGAAAGTTCTATTAGGGGGCAATAGACGTCTATTGGGGGGCAATACATGGCTGATAGTCATCTATTGGGGGGCAATACATGACTGATAGTCCTCTATTGGGGGCAAAAAAACCTTTTCGGTGAGATTTTCAGCAAATTCCGGTGGCCGGTGACCGGAATCAGGCGAAAGTTGGTCGGATTCCGGCGGCCGGTGACCGGGCTCCGGCGAAGTCTCATATGGTTTCTCTCTCTCTCTAAGTTTCAAAGGGGTGAGGGTAAAATAGTATTAAAACAAATTAAAAAACAAAAAAAAATCTTAATGGGGTATTACGGAAGACCTCTTTAGAGTGTTTTGGGTAAGAGGGAATTAAAAAAACTTAATGGGGTAAGTGGGAAAAAAATCTCTAAAAATGGGGTAAATAGACAAAAACCCTAAATAAATTGTGTAGAAAATCGTCATTCCTCGTTTAATAACAACTAAACATGAAAAATTTGATTCGGGGCGTAACAAAGGTTATGTAGTTTACTTTGATATACATAAGGAGCAGATTCATGAATTTAGTATCACTAAGGTTCTGTGGTTTACTTTGATATGATCGGCTACTGTCAATGATATGATCTACTATTGTTCAAATTGAATTGATCTGCTACTTTATAGTTTATGGTTTATGTTAATGATATGATATTCATTGTTTATGGTTCAAATTGGCTACTATGTGGAGGTGCAAAAGGGTGATGACACAAGAAATAATCGAACAAAAACAGTGAGAAGAAAAGCTCCGGCACGTAGGAAAAAGTGCAGTAGCAGAATTGGACGAGTATGAGTGCAGCGAGTGCAGTAGCAAGATTGGACGAGTGTAGTAGCAGGATTAAGCGATGACGAGTGCAGTAGCGGGACAAAAGTACAAGTGCAGTAGCAGAACTGGACGAGTATGAGTGCAGCGAGTGCAGTAGCGGGATTGGACGAGTGCAGTAGCAGAACTGGACGAGTATGAGTGCAGCGAGTGCAGTAGTAGATTGGACGGGTGCAGTAGCAAGATTAGGCGATGACGAGTACAGTAGCAGAATACAAGTAGCAAAACTGGACGAGTATGAGTGCAGCGAGTGCAGTAGCAGGATTAGACGAGTGCAGTAGCAGGATTAGACGATGAGATGAGAGTAGTAGGAGAGTGAGGTTTTGTGAAGTAACATAAAGAAATTATTCTCAAGGGAAAAAAAGTAACATAAACGGATTATTCTCAGGGAAAAAAAAAAGTAAAATAAAGGGATTATTCTTAAGAAAAAAAAGGTAACGTAAAGGAATTAGTCTAAAAAAAAGTAACATAAGGGGATTGGAAGTCAAAAGAAATAGTTAAGGGTAAAAAAATAAATTAACTCATGACATGTGGCAAGTGAAGAGCAGATTGTCATTATTTGTAAGATTTAATCCTTATAAAGGGATTAGAAGTCAAAAGAAGTAGTTAAGGGTAAAAAAGTAAACTAACTCATGACATGTGGCAAGTGAAGAGCACATTGTCCTTATTTGTACGATTTAGTCCTTATATGTTTAACTCAATCTTTAGAGGATGTATTTGTTAAATCATCTTTTGTCAATAACTTATATGTAATTTGTTAATATTAATACTCAGGCCAGAAAGAACCATTACATATCCTCCCTCTACCTTCTATGGGTAGATAAAGAGTTTGTCGCAAACCACAGCGATACATATATTAGATCCGATCATTTGACGGTACACATGCTCACTTATTCAAGAAAGTCTATTTAACTATGAACAGTAATGCATAGTAATAGGCAAGCAAATTCGAAAAAAGACTAACTAAAAAATGGGTACAGAAACCCATTAGTTATGCTGGACCCAAGAGAGAGCAGGCCCAAAATCAGTTCCAAAGCCCTAGCATAGCTCAGCTTTGAGCCCAGAAAATGGCCCAACTGGCCTCTGGATCGCAAAAAACCAAGCCCAAGGATCGTTAGGGCTCCAAATCCAGATAGAGAAATCTGGTGGAGTGGGCCCCACGAAAGCCCAAATTCCTGGGGACTCAGTTTGATGTAGACACCCATCGCCGGGCACCGAGAGTCCTCTTTCGCAGGTCTTCCGGTGTCCTCTAAACCAAACCCAACCACCAGAAATGCTTGGTGTCGGTGTTGGGATTGACATACCAGTTGGAGTGGTCAAAGGAGTCGCTGACCCTCACATCCGCTTTGTTCCTCGCGCCCAATAGCAGCCCATCTGCTCCGTTTGCGCCGTCGTCGGCCTTCAAAGATTCCAATCTCAGCCACATCGACGCGTTAGTCTCCGATTCGAGCCAAGCATCATCATATGCTTGGAGCAGCGCGACTCCGTCCTCCACATTGGTCTCCGGTCTGAACAGAGCAAAACCTGAGGACCCAAGATCAAGGCCGCTGCCATCATAACCAGTGGTACAGCCTTGGCACATCCTCAGGAGACCGAGTTTGGGACTGCATAAATGTCTTCCATGAATCAGATTAAGATACGGCAGCCTAGAAATGGAAGAGAAGGCAAAAGCCAGTTCCGTCCAGATAAGATGAAATGGGAAGCAAGCAGCCCAAGGGGGCGGTCCGGCCATTGCTGAAGCAGAATCACCATAGCGTAGATCAAGAGATAGGGGTAGACAGAGACGCCTTGAGATTGGTTGGCCGGGGCTGTGTTTGTCGCCGTCACACGGGAGTGACGCTAGGGTTAGCGCTAGAGAGAGCGCCGCTAGAGAGAGAATAGGGTTAACCATTTAATGGTAGTAAGCTTAGGTTTGGTTGGACTGAAGCAAATCTGGAACGTGATTCAAATTCGGAAAGCTGTTAATAAAAATCAAAAACATCCTATTTGGTGAAAAACCTTTTTCTGTCGAGTATCTATGCCACATAATTATCATTTCAATATAACTAATTTTCCTTTTTCTATGATTTAACTTTTAGGGCTAAATACTAGTTAGTACCCTGTGGTTTAGGTCCAAAATCAATTCAGTCCCTGGACTTCTAATTTCATCAAAAACACCCCTGCACTTTCAATTTTGATCTAATAGGTCCAATTCGTTAATATTATGTTATGGGTTCAAGTTATAGTTGGATTATTTGTTGAAAAACTATTTATTTTTAATAGTAGGACTCACTCCTAAATTGACTATGCAGACCACCTCGACACCACATCATAAAACATAGGCCATATATGAGCCACATTAACAAGTTAAATAACTCAATTGTCGGAAAACTAACAAATTGGACCTATTAGATCAAAATTGAAAGTGCAGGGGTGTTTTTGATGAAATTGGAAGTTCATGGACTAAATTGATTTGGGACCTAAACCACAGGGTAGTAATTTGTATTTAGCCCTAACTTTTAATTTGATTATTTTGTTTGTGTATGTAACCGTTTATTGAATAAAATTACTCATATGCCTTTCTCTTTTTGCAAAATCAAGCTTAGAAAACATCAAACAAACAATACCCTTTTTATGTTTTGTTTTGAAAAGAAAAAAAAAATTCATGAATACAAAAGTTCAATAGTCACACTCACACCAATGATCGTAATATTTTCTTTTAAATGTGAATTATGTTTTCAATTAGATTTATTTATTTATTTTTTATTTTTTTGCTTTTTGTGTGAGGCATGTTTTCAATTAGTTGTGATTGAGGATTTGTTTGGTACCTCGCAGAGCATCTGTGCATAGGACTACAAAGTACAAACTGAGAGTAGTGTGGTGTCCCAGTTAATAGTTTAAGAGGAAAATGCACCATCTGTGCCTCAACTCTTGTGCACCGGCTAAGTTGATACCCAGACTCTCAGTGCTACCAATGTGATACCTGAACTCATATTTCGCTATCGATGAGGTACTTCTGTCAGATTTCGCTGACGGCTCCGTTAGACGTGTGACGTGGCAAGCATGTGGGCCCCAAAAATGCCATGAAATGACTTAAATGACCCTAGATTTTTTTTTTACAATTTCCTCTCTTCTTCTTCTTCTTCCTTTGTTCTTGTTGCTGCGATCTCAATTTAAAACCCAAATCACAGCTAGTGAATGATGATGAAACTCACAACAGTGATCTGAAACAGGGAGCTGACGTGCAAGGCTAAGAGAGGACGAGGGCAGGTGTCAATTAGCCACCGCTGTGTTCTCGAAAAGGCTAAAACCTTGTTTGCTCTTTGGCCTCTTCCCCCTTTATCAGTTACCACCTTTCACTGCGCGAATAGGATCTTTCTTTTGCTGGATTTGCTTTTACATTTTGGGTTTAATTGGCTGAGAAATTAGATATTGCATCAGCCCTAAAAGATTTCTACAGCCTCTGCATTTGCAGACAGACACATCACTCACCCATCAAGTACTTTATGTTCCAGGTAAACTCAACAACCTTATTTTGTTTTTATTCAATTGTATTCGGTCCTTGATATGATACTCTAATAGCCTACATAAGAAGCCTGTGTTGCTCTGCCTCTTGGTTTCATAGAGTTCTTTATACTGATGCTAGATCACTTTGTTGCTAGGATTGTTGATTTGGGTGATCAAGAACGGCTTTGATTCACTGATCAGGATCTGGGTTTTGCTCTTCTTGCTTGGATTGATTGAATTATTGGTGAAGGCTTTAGAGGGTAGCAGTCGGTTTTGAATTTTGAGTATACAATGAGTGGCGCTGTGCTTGTTGCTGTTGCTGCTGTTGTTGGGAACTTATTGCAAGGATGGGACAACGCTACAATCGCAGGTACTAGCTTTGAATCTGTCTTTTTCAATACAGAAAGTTTGATTCCTTTAGATTCAGAACAATTGCCAACTTTAGATTCTTCAAAGATGGCTTTTTTTTTTAGCTTTGGTTTGTGCTTTTCTTTAGCTTTCTTTTGTTTTGCCGATGAAGTTTTACTTCATTGGAAGTTAGTGCATTTTGATTACATTCTCCAGAGTAACCCTTTTCGATTTTTGTTGCTGGATGGTGAGGTTGGAATGCGGTGTTTTGATGGCAATGCTGATGATGCAGATAGTGGTGTTGATGTTGAGTTGTGCTGTGCAGAGTTGCTGGGCGAGAGAGTGAAGGATTGGAAGCCGAGAGAGAGGCCACGATGAAGAAGAGGAGTCGGCGGCTTGCTAAGGTTCAAGAGGAGCCCATGGCCACATTATTGGCCAGAAATGCAACCACTGCAAATCATACAACACCCGCACAATTGCCAATCCAGTTCTTCCTTAATGATCAGAAGATGTTTCCCACGAATATGTCCAGTCCAGTTGGTGCAGTGAAAGCGTGTACCCTCAAATGTGCCCTGGAAAAGGGAACTTGATTGATTCAAATTTTATCCCCAATTAATTATGTACCATTGCATTACGGTTGATTTAAAATGATTGTAATGTTTTATGTGTGCATCAGACTTTTTCCAGGCTATTCTTCGTCTAAAACCCATGTAATCAGTCTTAGGGTTGATGTAAACATTATATATACTGTAATTCTGTTCTGGACTAATGAAAGTTGATTCTTGAACTAAAAAAAAAAAAAAAGTAAAGCTTTCTGGGAAGATTGAGATCGCAGCAACAAGAACAAAGGAAGAAGAAGAAGAAGAGGAGGAGAGAGGAAATTGTCAAAAAAAAAATATATATATCTAGGGTCATTTAAGTTATTTCATGGCATTTTTGGGGCCCACGTGCTTGCCACGTCACACGTCTAACGGAGCCGTCAGCGAAATCTGACGGAAGTACCTCATCGATAGCGAAATATGAGTTCAGGTATCACATTGGTAGCACTGAGACTCTGGGTATCAACTTGGCCGGTGCACAAGAGTTGAGGCACTGATGGTGCATTTTTCTCATAGTTTAATACGGATTCGTGTTGGGTCTACGTCACCCATTGTTTTCATCGATCTTGTCTACTAGTGTCTACTGTGTTGGGCATGTGGAATCGGGTTTGGTGCTGCTATTATTCTTCCAATCTTTCATTGATGAGCCAAACTTTCCCCACCAATGGACCAAATGGTCGGTCAGACTCTCGGAACCTACATCCCTTTGAGCATGTGTAATGTACCCGACTGTACAATGCCACGGCAATTTGGGGAATTATAATATTTCCTTGTAGATGCATGTAGCTCTTGTCCTTTATTGCTTAGTTTTGGAATAGGAATAGTACTATGACTACAATTGAGAAATCTAATGGGTAAATATCCATGCTCGGACGAAAATATACTTCAGAAAAAATGTGATTTGACCAATATATTCTTGATTTTAACAGAGGTTTTGAGGGAAGTATCAAAATGATAGATGAAATATAAAGTTAACGTACCAATTTAATAGTTATGAAAGTTGAGGTACTGTTGAGTAAAAATTACACACAGTGAGCGAAAATGTCACCAAACATAATTTCATTCGTATTCATTAAAAGTATCAACGCTGCCATCCTGTGAAGAATTCAGGAAGATGTAATAGACCCAAGACTACTAAATGGGTGGTTCCCCCCAGAAGAAGACTCAAGATAAATTTTGATGGGGCCTTTCGCAGCAATGATGGGATAGGGGGAGTGGGAGTAGTGGCTCGTGATGACACTGGTCGCTTTCGTGGAGCATGCTCTCGGAGGTTACCATTGTTAAGCTCGGCGCTACAAGCAGAGGCTGAAGCATGTAGAGCAGGGCTGCTCCTAGCCATACATCAAGGCTGGCGTGAGGTAGTGTTGGAGAGTGACTGTGCCGTCCTAGTTGCTGCCCTCCACCAACAAATGGAGGACAATTCCGAGGTTAGTCGAATCTTAGATGATTGTAGAATTTTCATGCGAAGTTTTGATTGGATTGAAATTCGACACATTTTTCGTGAAGCAAATAGTGTAGCAAATAGATTGGCTCACTTTGCTAGTTTAGATCATGTTGTGGATCTTTGTTTAGTTGAGGCTCCTACTTTCATACAGGATGTTCTCTATGAGGATAATTGTAACAAAACTATGTCTGCTCGGGGTTCAGGTATTACGTCCCCCTCGATGCAGCAAAATTTATTTAATAATATAAATAACGGGCGTGGGGCTGAGCCTCCTAGTTAGGCTGGGTTCCAAACCCCTTTTCAGAAAAAGAAAAAAGAAAAAAAAGAATAGAGTTTTAATTATTTCGGGTTCGACCCATTCAAGACAGAATGTGTCTCTTAATTACAATCCCTTGTTACAGGGAAACACCATTTGATTCTATTTATGAAGAAACCAATTATGGATGTGTGTTTGTTTGTTTTTGCGGCTGCATCCAGATATTTGAATGGGTTGCCTACGTACCCTTGGAGAGGGATCAAACCACTCGTAGTTCAAGAGTTCCAATGAGTGGATGACTCATTGGAGGGTTTTGATTTTGGAATGAGAATAGTGTTTGGGACAAATTTCGTTGAAGTGGACCAGGGATTCAATTTTGTGCTTAGGACGTGGTTGCATCTAAATAGATTTGGTTCTAGATTGTCTACATACCCTTTGCGGGATCAAACCACATGTAGTTCCGGCATTTGAGATTTAAATGGGTAGATGACCCATTTATTTTGAATTTTGTGTTTGGGATAGGGTTTAAAGCCCTTGAATTTGGTTTGGACTTTATTTGTGTGATTTGGAATGGATTTGATTTTTGTGGTGCTGGGAGAATTTGACTGGAGTCAGTGATTCATTTGTGACTGGCCGAATTTGACTGGTGGAGTCAGGGACTGTTTGGAGTTGCGGTTGCATCTAGTGGGTCGCTAGACTGCCTACATACCATGTGAAGGGATCAAACCATTGTAGTTCATTGGAATTGGTATTTCTGGTGTTGGGAAAATTTGACGGGAGTCAGTGATTCAATTTAGGATTGGCTGAATTTGACTGGTGGAGTCAGAAATTTTTTTTGGACTTGTGGTTGCATCTAATGGGTCGCTAGATTGCCTACGTACCAATTGTTTGATCAAACCGACCGTAGTTCATAGGAATTGAGTTTTCAGTTTTGTACCGACTTTTGTGTTCGACAGATGTATATAATTTGAATCCGTCAAATAAACTTTTTCTTTAGGTGGACTCTTAATTTGGTAAAGTGTCCACTTATTTGATTTAGGCACTCGTCGTACCGAGCTTTGCAATTGGCTCTGAGACTTGAAGTAGGCCTTGCATATGCTTGATTGTAGTTGCGGACATGTAATTTGATTAAGCCCGGAACTTTGAAGTAGGTGTAGAGTTGACTTGGACACCTTCTAAACTCTCTGTACATATGGGACTATGAGAGAGCTCAACACCATTATCTGCCTTTGATTATTTTCTACCTCGTGCTTGCATTTTAAGGTTTGTTCACTCTAGCAAGAAGGACAAATGTAGGTACAATTTTGAGAAGTGTCGACCCATGTAGCTTTAGGAGGTAGTCTAGCATATCTTTCGATCTTAGGATTTAGGATTGATTATACTTGTTCAATCCTTGATGCATGCTAGACATAATGGCTTCTGGGTGTTGGCAAGAAAAGGCTTTTATCATTTTTTTTTTCTCTGCTTGCGGTGCCATGCCAGAATAGCATTCAAAATTTCAACTCTTCCAACATATTAAAAGCTGGACAATGCATGACTTTATATTTTGTGCTATACACATGTTTCTGCATGCAATCTCGTCATTTGAGCTCAAAAACAAATGTTGTTCCATTAATTCACATCGTTGGCTTTTGTTTTAGCAACTTTCCAAAACCCATGTACCATTCTATTTGATGGATGTATTGTCGAACTGAGTCTCCATTTTTTTGTGACGACAGACGATACTTGGCATCATTCTAGCAGACAATCAAGTTATGGCTTTATTGGTCGCTGCGTTGCTGCGGATTTGTTGATTGCTGCATATGCTTGGCCTTCGTTGGTGATCATGCTGCTCGTGGGCTTCATGTGCTTTGACGGGGAGGCACCACCCACCATGTTAGGTTTAATTCACTTTGCTTTCGCCACCTATACACAGGACGCCCCGCCATATAGACATCGAAAGAAAGGAATCACCATGCTTTGTCTAGCTCACTCTGCCTTCGGTGCCTATAGGCAAGACACACCGCCATATAGACACCAAAAGAAAGAAAGAAAGACACCACCATGTTTAGTCTAGCTCACTTTGCCTTCACGGCCTATATGCAAGATGCACCGCCATATAGACACCGAAAGAAAGAAAGAAAGACACCACCACGTTATGGCTTTGATTTGTGTCAGAGAGACTACTGTGGGCAGCAACTAGCTTGATGACTCCATTGTCGCTGATGTACGTAGTAATTGCCTTAGTCATCAGCAGGAGAATATGAGGGTGAGAGCAGCAACAGACACTCCAGAGAGATTTTGGCCATGCTCATCGATTGTTGTATTTGTGGTGACGTTAAAGATGACACTTAGTAACGTCTGCATCATGAAAGAGAAAGCTCAGTAATTTCAAGTGATAATTATAATCATATACCTATGATTTATGAAGCTTTTTCTACTACAACGTGGTTCTCCGTCTGGCTTCTCTTGGAAAGCTTTAAGGATGGAATGTTGTAGAGTTTCAGTGTTGTGCGAACTCTCTCCTTTCTACTCTCCTCTGTCTTGGGTGCCTCAATGTTGATGGCTTTTGCTCTTTAATGTTGCAGAGCTTTTGCCTTTTTTTTTTTTGCTCTCTAGTCTTTCTGCTATCCCTCTCTCTTTTTTAGCTTCTCCCCCATTTCTTGTAGAGAACGTGTCTTTATATAGGCAGCTCCGGTCAGCTTGAGATAAATTTTTGAATGTGAATTGAAACTATAAAGTTCAAATTTGAAACTTGAGAAACAGTCCCCATATCTCCGCCTGAAGATTGAGCTTGCTGACTTCTTTCTTTTCAACGTGGCTGACTTATGAGTTGCCACAATTCTTATGTTGAATTTCCAAGAGGTGGAGCTAATCTCATTCGGTGGATAAGCCAAAATGTATTTGAAATATTTGGATGATCAAGCTTACTTTCAAATGCAAGATTTGTAATTGACCCACCTTAAATTTTCAACGGGGTTTGACTTCTCCTTGTTAATCTCAAAGCTGGAGTCCTTTCTTTTTGAAATGAGACCCACTAGAAGTTGAAGTCTTGATTATGATTGAAAGAAGACCACTTGAAGTTATGCACTCGTAATTCTTCTTCTCACCACAATAGCTGGGTCTTATCTCATCGTTTCATTAAGAGGATTCATATATACAAACATATATAGATATGTGCATATAATTCAAAGACAGAATAAATCATAATGTATCACAATGATACCAGAGCGAGTTAGAGATGTTTTTGTTTTTTGTTTTTTTACCTTCGTAGAAACGATAACTTTATTGATAATATGGTAGCATTACAAAGAGATATGTCACATAGTGGTTTGTAAAAATAAACCTTCCACACTTGATTACTCATGGACACAAAAAAATGAACACAATACTGAGCAAAATTTGAAAAAAAAAATATCAATCCCTCTACTCCATCTAACTATGTGATCACCATAACCATATCAAACTGCAGGGCAACATTTAACATCCTGGCAGAATAATTCTTATAACTTAGAGCATCATTGGATTTGAGAACACCAATGGAGCGGTTCCTCCTCTTTTTTCAAGTTGAAGATTCAGCCGAATCTGACACAACAATTGCGAGAGTAACTTCACTAGCCAAAATACACTCAAATCCAAGTAATCGAACCACCTCCACATGGCGAAAATTAAGCATCAACACCACCAAGTCTCTATCTTTTCTGAGGAGACATCGAGTGTCTAAGCTTAAACGCTACCCTAGGGTTGGTTAGCAAGCACTTAGGGGGTTGTGGGCTTGGCTGACCGGAATCACTAAATAGGGGGCACTAGAATAACCGGCGTCGATAAAGGCAGCGGTGGTGGCGTCACCGATTATTGAGAGGAAGCAAACACAAATTATAAAGGAGTAATGAGGTTGTACTACCGGGGCATACCCTAAGGCACCTTCTTCACCTCAAAAACCTACACCTCTTAGTAGAGACAATTCATATTCTATGTGCTGCCTCATGAGACCTAGTGGATGACGTGGAATTAGTAATGTTGACCGTAATTAATTTTCTAGAATAAAATGTCACGAATTTGTTGCTTATTAGTTTAAATGTTACTTTTTTGTTGTTGGCAGTTATTAGTTGTGTTTTTTATTGCTCCGTGCACAATTATGAAATAAAAGCGTTGTTTTTGGTCATCTGAAACTAAATGATTGCTTTTCAGTTGGACCGCCTGGACAGAAAAGTAGTTCATTTTCAAAAGTGATCAACAAGGTACCCAAACATTCAAAAACAAACTATCGGGCCCTCTATGACCAAATTTTGTCATGGCTCCATCAGACCACCTACTGTGCACGTGCACGTATTTCATGTTTGAGGGTTTGTTTCACCTAAATGATCATTCATTAAATTACTTAAACTTTCAAAACCACATTATCAATTGGTCATAACTCAGTTAAAAACACAACCATAATTTCAATTGAGCAAATGTCACAAAGAGTACCCGACATTTGGGTCATTCGACACTTTGATTCCCAAAATTCTAAAAGTATCACATTGGTACCTTAAAATTAATCCCTGAAAATTTTCTCTCAAATTGTTAATTGTTAAGGTACCGAACTAGATCAAACTAATTGACGAATCAAATCTGTTAAACATGAACCGTTCATAGTCATAACTGATAATTCATTATTATGAATGCCTTAACTATTTTCAACTTGGTTGAAAAATTGCATAAACGATCTACACATAAATATCTAAACATCTAACGGTTGATTTGCGGAAATGTGATCGAAAAGTAGGTCTAACAAAAAATCCTCAACTAGTCCTCATTAGAAAGGCTCCCATTCTTTTAGTATAGTCCGTTAATAATACGGTTAACTTCTCATTTTTATCAAGGGCATTATTATCCTCAAATTCTCGTGTCGAATTATATAAATTTTAAACAATTATAAAAAACTCATTTCAATTTCAATACTTCAAATTGCCGAGAAATTGATCCCTCAACAAGTTGCGCTTTAGGGATTTGGATCCCTCAAAATTGGGCCTCGAGTTTGAGTATGACTATAGAAAGACCCTATTCATTATTCGACATGTTTCTTCGCACGCATCCATGTCGATCGAATAACGGAAACAAAGCAGAAATGACTACACAACTTCTTTGTCCAGTTACCGTCGTCTTCTCTGTAATAAACAATTCCATCACTTGTGACATTTCGATGAACCAAAACCTGTGCTTAAACCCATAACCTTGAAATCCAAACTGCTTAAACCCATAACCTCCAAACAAAAAATTTAACAAGTCTAAGAGTTAGAGCTAGAGCTATGATCCTACCAGCGGTTAAGTTAGGAACCCTTGCCCTGAAAACCTTCTGCAAACCCATTGCCAATCGCCTCAAGAAAGAGGCTGGTTTGCACCCCAGGTTTAGGCAGTTCATCATTAACATTGCCCAGGTTCACTTCTTACCCAACTCTTTAATTTTGTATTTTCATTTTAGTTTCTTCCAGACTTTTGATTGTGGGTCTCTCTTTGCTTGAGATTGGGTGTTTTACATTTTGTTGCTAATTTATGTGTTCTAGTGTAATCATTGAATGGTGTATATGATGCAAGTTGAACAACATTAATACTGAAATAGGTGCTTTTGCTTATGAATCATGGTGCTTGATACTGTAGTAGCATTGCTGATTTCGTGTCTGTTATACTATACACACAAAGTTTATACTGGGATTTTATTTAGACGACATCAGGCAGCAATAAGCTCCTAATGAACTTCAATCAGTTGTTTGCGATCTATATGGGTAGATGAACTTGTCATTATGCTACATTTCATAATCTGATTAATCTCTATTGAATTCACCGACTTAATTTTTCCCTTGGACAATACATGTTAATAATATTCAGTTCATCTCATTGTTTAGTTCCTCAGAATCAATCTGTAGTAATTGCCTTATTTCAGGTTTTCTCCATGGATGATTTAGATTTGCTGTCTCCATGAATGCGAAGTAGTATGAATTCTCCTTGTAGTTGCTTGATGGGAGCAATGTTTTTGTCATTGTTGTCATCATCATCATTATCGTTGCCTCCATTAGATTCTATGTTAGCTTTCTCTATATCCAGCATGTACAGTATTTTTGATGCAAATATATCAAAATATAGATTCCTGATGACACGTGAAGTTTATGTAATTTGATGGAAATATATAGTGTTCTTTTTCTTGATTTGGTCAGTAATGGGTCACTTTTGTATGTTTGCAATAATGCCTCTTTAATTATATGCTTAAATTTTGTTTTGTCATTTGGACATTGAATCAGGCAAATCATCGATTTACAACAAATGTGCAAAGACGGATTTATGGTCATTCAACTGATGTTGCGATTCGTCCACTGAACGAGGAGAAAGCTGTCCAAGCTGCTGCAGAACTTCTTGGGGAGCTCTTTGTGTTCACGGTACTATGAACTCCCAGTTTCATTCCTGGTCTAAGAATATTATGTGGATGTAAGTGGCATACAAGATACAAAGTGATTGAGCATATTGTGTTGCAATTTGTTTAGATAACTACTGTTAAAAGAAAACACGCATACCTTGGCATCTAACAGAACAAAGGTCCTCATATTAGATCATGTGAAAAGTCAGAATTTCCGAATATACACCTACTCCTTCCAACCAAATACACCACCACAAAGACAAAACCTGTTTAGACCATTCTCTTACTCTTCCTTGCATAACCCTGAAGAAGTTAGCCCTTCGATAGTGTGCGGATGGCAACACCCAACATATGTGAAAAAGAGAGAAAGAACCCCCCAAAAGCCAAGTGACAGGACAATATGAGTGTAGAACAGCCCTTTTAGTCATCATGTTGTCTGAGGTTAGATTCTAACCAAACCTGCTGTCGCGACAACACAAACCACACAGGGAGGTTCTCACATTCACTGAGTGTTTTGATATGGTCCTCCTTGTGTTTTAATTCCTATTAAGAGGCTATTTGTCTTTAGTCTTGACTGGTCACTATTGTATAAGTTAGCATATGTTGTGACAGTCAGTTCTGCCGAGCTCTTATCAGTAGCATATACATTACAACGCTGTACTACATAGTATTGTTACAATTGTATCCCACTTGTATGACCCCTCTAGCCACAGAGTCATGGTGCTTCAGGCATCGAATACATCTTGAAGAGTCAGACATCTTGTGGGTTACACTTTGAGATGCTATTGCATGCAGCAATGTTAGTCAGAAGAGTTCATAGCAAACAGGATAAATATCGGTCATTACAATATTAAATAAATGAGCAACCTCAGAACCTTTGTGCACTCTAGTCCCACATGATGCAGAAGTGATCACAAGAATGTTATGACATATAACACACGTTGAGACATTTTATAGTGTTTCCTTGTAAGGTTATAAGGAAAGTTCAAGAGAGGGAAATTTAGGCCAATCTTGTAAGGATATTATCCCTGGAATGTTTTGGAATTAATAGGCTGAAAAGTGATGGGCCACGAAATATCCCTATTCATGAAGCCAGTTTTTTTCTTGCTTTTAATTTTATAGAGGAAGTATAGAATCTTTTGAATATTCTTATGCAATCTTGTGATATATCCTTTTGCAAAGTAGGGTTTAGTAGAATGGTCTTACTTGCATCTTCTAGTTATATAAGTTACAAATACCATTATGTCTATATAGGTTGCAGGAACTGCACTTATTTTTGAAGTCCAAAGAAGTTCAAGATCAGAAGCAAGAAAGGAGGAGCTGCGTAAACAGGAGTTACAGGTATGCATTGTTACCATTCTAGAAAACAGTAGAGCCATTTTTGGATCATACTAATATCTGCTCTCTATTTTCTGTATAATGCTGGGGAGGGGCAAGTTTGACTTTATAGTTTGAGTAAGGTTACTTGAGGTTTAAGTAAGCAGTGCACTAGGCTCCTGTTATCTATTGGTTCACTTATAAGATTCTTTGCAAGCTTTCTCTCCTGTAAGCTTAAGTATGAAAATATATTGCAGACACAGCAGTACAAAAAGCATCTGTTTGTTGATCTGTGACTGTTGTGTTGATATAATGAAGACATGCCATGGACCTTTATGTTCTGTTTCAAGAGGTTTTAATATTGAAAAACTGGTCTTTTATTTTTATTATTTCTTTCCTTAAAAGTAACCACATCATACAAAATAGTAATTATTGGTGTTTCTATTCCATGGAAAGAAAGAGAAAGGTCCAGGTGCATTCCTCCAAAGAATGTGTGTTCTTAGGAGTAGTCTAAACATTAGATTTGATGCCCTAATGTTATAATTGTGGAACCATCTCGTTTTGTCAGCCGTTACCAATATTAAAGAATGATTTAGAATTCAGAAAGTTTCTCAATTCAGAACTTAGTTGGTGATTATAATAAATATACCCATCCTTTCGAAATAAAAAAATGGTTTGAATGTAAACTGGAGCTTAAAAAAATCAACATTTGAGCACTCATAAAAAAAGTACTGATTACTAATTTCCAAATTACTAATAATTTATGGTCAGGATTTCACATGAAATAATAAAATAATTGTTGGTGGGTAGGGGAGATGGGGGCGTGGTGATTTCTGTCCTGTGAATGGCTTCGCCTTCGCTAACAACTAACATGAGTTTCCTAAGTTTTGATTTGGTGAAAACAAATCGTTTGAGTCATCACTGTCAAGCTGGGATAAGATGCAAACTGCTCTAATTATTCATGGAGATACATCGTACTAGTTTGAAGATAGTAACAGTAGGTTGTACTTTTGTATATTCCCCTTGCAGTTACCTTATATATGCTTTCATTTATTGTACTAGGCAATGAAACAAAGAGATGAAGAGCTAGAAAGAGAAGTTCAGCTGCTTAAGAAGAAGCTTGAAGAGCTGGAACAGCTTGCAAAAGGTAGAGGAATTGCTGGCCTTTTCAGTTTCAGGCATGCTCAAGCTACTGATAATGGAAACCGAAATCCCAGCTTGACCCCAGAAAAGATCGTGTAGAGCACATAGCATCACTGTAAGTACCTCTATTCAGCATACTTTCTTGAGTCTTGAGTTCTTGACTGACAAGGAGATTTTATCATAATGCACTACTTTCTTTGGATGCATATTGGAAAACTATCAGTCAGTACTTAGTATTGACATTTTTCTTTCTTTCTATTATTTTCTTTTGCAGAAACTTGGTAAGATCCAGAACGCAAGTATTCAGTCACATAAAGCTATATTGCCTGGTGCCTGTTATCAACAAAGCAGCTGACATATTTGATTTCTAACCCTTCGGACATGCAAATATGCCATTTCAGGATTTGATAATATCATTGTTCGATTCCTCTGAGACTATCAAGTAGTTATGATGAACATCATTCAATTTTTTCTCAGGTTGTTCAAGCATAGATCGATGAGCTGATCATTTGACAACTGCAATGCTGTCTAGATATGGTCTGATCCTCTTGGGTTGAGTAGTAGAGCCCGAAATTACATTTGGGGGGAACTGCCGTACAATATGCACATATATGTTAGCGAAATCGACAACATAGTTACTTGTCATGAATTGGTTTATTCATCATAAAGGTGGTTTTACTACTCTAGGAAGATGATAGAGATTGTTCAGGATTGTTCATAACTTTTAATCAAGTGCTCACTTATAACATTTATTTCCAACAAAATATGAAAGAGGTATCTAGTAAAACATAAAAAGCAATTTGGACTTTAGACATTTTGTATATCATACTGTATACATTGTATTGGTTGATGGGGCTTTAATGAGGATTATTAAAATGAGGACTAGTTAAAGACTTTCTAATTAACGGTCATTGTATTGTGAGACTCACTTTTCGATCACATTTCGGTAGATCAACTGTTAAATGCTTAGATTTTCATGAGTACATTATTTATGCAAGTTTTCAACCAAATTGAAAATCGTTAAGACATTCATAATCGTGATTTAAAATATAGTAGTCTTTCTCCACACATGCTCTGCATGTGCAAGTTATTATTATTTTTTTCAGAAAATAAAAAAGAAAAGATCGGAGTTAGTTATTGTAGATCTCTACTACTATAAATGGAGGCCCTTTTTTTGTGTCAAAGGGCTTCACCAAATTTTAAAGTGCCTATAATACCCTTCAATAATATAATTATCAAATTAAGTTAATAAAATATAAATAGATAAAAATGTACCTTGAAAAAATAGTCAAACCACCACTTTTTTATGTTCAAAAAATAAATAACTACTATTCTTTTTAGTCTATCTATTTTTCATTAACATCATAATATCACCCGCGAGATACGCGGGCACATTGCTAGTAAAAGATAATGGGGAGAGAAAAGTGGGTTTTAGATACTTTTTTTATTTATTTTTTTAATAAAAATATATTTTGTAAATGTCTTAATTATCATTCTGATTTAATTAATTCTTAAAGTTTATTAATCTTTTAGGGTCATTTCTGTCAAAATTCTAGATTTTGGCTAACAAAATCTCTTCTCTTAATAATAGTATAGATAAACATGAACAGTTTATGTTTGACAGATTTGGTTTGTCCATTAATTTGATATGTTCAGTACTTTAACGATTAGGAATTTGAAAGAAAATTTTTAGAAATGATTTACTCATGCATACCTAAACATCTAATGGTTGATTTGTGGAACTGTAACAAAAAAATGGGTCTTTGAAACCGTTGATAAGAAAATCCTCAATTAGTTCTCATTTTAAAGGTCCTTATTAGAACCTCTCCCTTGTATTGGTCAAGTCTCAAGAAAGGGGCATACAATTCAGTAAGGTTAGTACCAAATTTCCTTGTCATAAGATTGCCGTACCAATTTTAAACTTATGTAACCACTAAGATGTTCGAAAATAAGGTGAAAATAACGCTTTTTTGAAGAACACAAATCAATATAGCAAACAAAGAAATATTAACATGAGTAAAAAAATTATGCTCGATCACAATCAAAACATGGATCTGGATCGAAGGGTAAAAAGTAAAACAAAACAGATTGACTTTTACCTTACATGAGGATCGACGTAAATGCTCAAAACATGGAAAATATCAAAATAATTTTAATACATATATATATTCTTGTTTTTAATTTATAAAATTTAGGGCTTTTCCCATCTATAAATATAGAGAGACCATTGTTGCTGTTTTCATATTATTGTTCAACACGTCTCTCCAGGGCTTTGCCCAAATCTCGGAACCCAAAAATCTGCACAGCGAGCATTCAGGTCAGGTCACTCGCCATTGTTTCCGGTGGAGTTTTTATGCTCTTCTTGTTTCCATTCTCTGGGCTTTGCTTTTACGATCTCAACCACACCATCCACCGGTTCTTCAATATGATCACACGACTAAGCTTTTCAATTCCTCCAAATTTAGTTTCCGACTTTTGATTTCATGTTTCACATCTTGGATTGCCCTACAAAATTTGTAAATTAAAGTAATGGAGGTCACATTCCCTTTGCTTTGGTCTTCTTGAACGTTTCTCTAGTCTAGTCTTGTTTATAATTCCGTGTGAATCTTTGGCAAGGATTTAGTCATATCTTGAGGCCTTATTTTTTTGCTGTTTGGCGATTTTTGTTGTGGTTTTGTTGATATTTTGGGGAGGATTAAGAGAGCTATGCCGGTTTTCGGCTGTGATTATGCAATGTAGTTTGAGGGATTATTGAATCAATGCATACTGGATTTGTTTTAGGAGTTTGAGGAAAGGGGAGCAATGATCAAGGACTCCAAGGGCAAGTGTGAGTCGTCGTCTCACAAGCTCTTGAAGGAAAAAGCAAAGACTCGCGTGGACTACCTTCAAGCTTTTCTGACCAATCTCAAGAGTGTGACGAAGGAGAACCGGACTGATGACAATGCAACCTTGGAGGAAGTGAATAAGATGCTTCAGGAGTGGAAAGCTGAGCTCAATGAGCCGTCTCCTGCGTCTTCTCTACTAGTGCGTAATTGTAATTTTGTGGTGGCACTAGTTTTCCACTGTGTTTTATGTGCTCTTTGTTCTCTTCTGAAATTTTACTTTTGCGATTTGTGCAGGCTGATAGTCTGGGATCGTTTTCAGAGGAGTTAGCACGTCTCTTGAGAACTGATGAGGAGGATGATGCAACAAGTCCATTAAAGGAATTGCTACCTACTAAGCCAGAGAGCGATCTTCAAAACCTTCATTTGGGTAATTTGGTGCAATTTACAGAGGTGAATATTCTTCCTGACTGTCAATTTAACATTGTTTTGAATAAAAACAGTATGTTTCTGATTGTTCTGCTATTGTAACTAACTTTACCTATGGTGTCCTCTAGATTTTCTTTTAGTTTACACAGTTTTTCCATGGTGTTGTGCAATATCTGGCATGAAATTTTTATTGCACAACACCATCTGTGTTAGATGTCAGGATTTATGGTGCAATATGCTAAATTTTTTGCAGTCCAATTTGGCCCACTTTTCAGGTGTATTTGTTTATTTATTGACCTGCACTTATTTTAGTCCTCTCTATTAAGTAACAACTAAAACTGATGCATTTTTACATGTGCGTGCCTTGTGCAAACATAATTACTAATATGTTTAGGAGGTGATTATTGCTGTAACATATAGTTTTCTTGAACAAGCTTACTTTTTTTTTTTTTTTTTTTTTTTTTTTTGAACAAGCTTACTTGATATTTCAGAATATTATGATGCAACCTACCCATACTTTTGAAGTTTATTGTTTGCCAAATTGATAGCATGCGTAATTATTGCTATAGCACATAGTTTCTTAAACAAGCTTGATATTTTAGAGTATTATTGCAACTTACCCATACTTTTGAAGTCTATTGTTTGCCAGATTGATAGCATGTGTGATTTAGGGTTGGTAATTGATCAAACTGTTTTTCTTTAGTTTCATCATAGAATGTTATTGTATTCTTGGTTGTTTTAAATTTTTTTTTTTGTTGGTGCTGTATTCTTGAAAGTTTTCATTAGTTGTTTTTGTATGTAGTGCCTTTCAGAATTGTAAAGGTAGGTTTACTTAGTTGTGATTGATTACTAATTTACTTAACTGCTTGGCCATTTATTTAGGATTTTTATGTTTCTCCGGAGCCTCAAGAAACTTTTCAAGAATTTTATCAATGCGGAGACACTGCTTCAGGTTTCCAGAATCTAATGGTCGATAACTCTGGTTTTGATCATCACTTTGATTTTCATCAATATGTCAATGAAGGGCCATTCATTGGGGGGAACGATGTGAAACAGCCTGAAGAGGATGCTGCGCCAAGTGTTTTGCCAGTTATCTCTCCTACAGAACCTTCTTTTTTGGGGCCAACATGTGCTCTTTGGGATTGTTCCAGGCCTGCGGAATGTGGAAAGGACTATTGCTGTAACTTTCATGCTACATCAGCATTAGAAGAGGGTCAACCTGGAAAATCTCCAGTTTTTCGTCCTCGTGGCATTTCTTTAAAGGATAATGCACTTTTTGATGCACTTATTGCTTGGAATCAGGGAAAAGCTGTGGGCATACCCAATTGTGAAGGGGCAGCTACTCTAAAATCTCCATGGAATGACTCTAGTAAGACATTTACCTATTGATTAGGTTCTTCAGTTATCTTTCATATCCATGCTAATGCATTGCTCAGTTTTATCCATCTACTTTTATTTTTATGTTTTTTTTTTCTTCCTCTATTGGCTAGTAGTATGATGGATGTTATTTATTTTAATCCTATGGTGTCTCTTTTAATTTATATTTTTTATTTATTTTAAATTAACAGCCTCACTTTGAATATTGCAGAGCTATTCAATCTTTCTTTCCTTGAGGGTGAAACAGTTAGAGAGTGGCTCTTTTTTGATAAGCCTAGAAGGGCATTTGGGACTGGAAACAGAAGACAGAGGTCATTGCCAGATCACAGTGGACGTGGTTGGCATGAATCAAGAAAGCAGATCATGAAGGAATTTGATGGGCAGAAAAGGTCCTATTATATGGATCCACAGCCCTCAATTGATCAGGACTGGCATTTGTTTGAATATGAGGTCAACAATTCTGATGCCTGTGCTCTATATAGGTTGGAGTTAAAGTTTGGCAGTGTAAAGAAAAGTCCAAAAGGAAAAGTATCAAATGAGGTTGCTGATCTGCAAAAGAAGATGGGAAAGCTCACTGCTGAGGTTGCCACTGATGGTGCAAACAATGCCAAAGGGAAAACTAAGAAAAAGGCTGATGCTGGCAATATTTTTTCTTCTCAAAGTCCGATGACTTCAACTCCCTGAACTTTCCACTATCTTGAAAATGTTACCGTAAAGTAGTCACAAAAACCCGGAGTTGGTTCAACTTGCCACTAATATGGCTGACTATTGTAGTGTACTTAGTTGACAAAACGTATGAAAAGAATCTAACTATCTATACGCATGATCATGTAAATGTTGTGTGGTCTTTTCCAGTGTTGGTCTATTTTGGTGCTGGAAGTTTCGTCCCCCGTCCATGCTAGTTTGTTTTGTGGGTAACGAGTCACTAATGCGAGTAATGATGGTCACCTGATTTGCTTGTCTGCCTGGTTATGTGCTTTTGCTGCATTGAAAGGAATCTTGGTTCTTGTTTGGCTTTTCTCGTTTCTTTTTATGGACATGTCTGTATCCTATAGTAGTGTGTATCCTATAGTAGTGTTATCATCACACTTTAAAGATCACTCTGCAAGCGCAACTGCGGTTGAGTAAACTGTTCGGATAATGATATTACTATGCAAAAAGATATGTTTTGGCGTATCAAAAATGATTTTGACAAGTAGAGTGGGATGTATCACAAACCTCACATGACAGAACAGATTAAGATAAATCCCATAGTGATTAGCCATTGTAACATTACCAAATAAGCTAATGTCAGCAGATGTACAATTTGTATCTCTTTTCTCTTTGAACAGAATTAAAAGTACAGACATATCATCAGATATACAATTTGATCCATTCTGGACCTTCTTCTTAACAAACATTAATAAAACTCAGTTAAGGAGATGTGGGCAATAAGCTTGATGATGTCTGAGCCCCATCAGTGTTACCTTTGTACAATGCACAAAGAAAGTTGATGCTGATGGCGAAACATCTTCATTCATGTTGATGTTCACACGATGGGGAAGTAATTCTTGCACTCTTCCATGCCCTGAAAACTCTGTTTATCTGCTAACAAACAACGCAACATTTGCTGGCAAGACCCAAGTTGGATAAGCAAAACCTCCAGCGATTTGAACTGATCAAAACATTAGATAAGATCTATGCTTTGTTACCATTACATAATGAAAAGGCTTTATGCTCCTTCACATCAATGCCACCATGTCTTCTCTAACTGCCCTGTCTTTATCAACTTGTGCAAAATAAAGGATTCATCCTCTTTCCTTTTCAGCTTTTTTTTTTTGTCCCTACATTCATTGCATCTTCTTAGTGGAGCTGCATTCTTGGATGATTTGGCAACAAGGTTTTGCTTGCATTCTCAGAATGTTGCTTATGGAGAATACCATGCAAACGCCCCAGAAACTGCTCCTCTAATGAATCAAAAGCCATGCCCAATCTATTTAGCTGGTCCATTGCATTTACATTATACATGAACAAGCCATAGTAAAGATCAAAACTATCTCCTACTGTATTCTCCACCAAATTCAATAAAGTCTTGTAACCATTTGTAAAGATAGGTGTCGACTCCAAACCCAGCTTTTCCAAAACCCTTCCTATTGTGTGCGTAAGGAATTGTGACCCTGCTGCATGCCTATCATGCTCTGCACAAGACATTTCAACCATTCGACACCCTTCAAGAGCAAAGATATCAAGAAATCGGTCACAGAGTGATACCCTTGATTCGTCACTTCCCACCCTGACCTTATCATAAACAAAAGGAAGAGCCTCCCACCCATTTTTACCACTCTCTGGTCCAAACATAGGATGCGTACAGAGAATATCAAAATTCAATGGCAACTTTTGAAGAAACAAGTTTTTTGGAAATTCTTTAACTGAAAGAACATCAACAAACAAAGTATTCCTCATCAACCTCTGAACTGGAAATGACCTGACAACTTTCTCAGTTGAAAGAATAGAGGTACAAAAAAGTATCACTTCTGGATGCTCTTTGCAAAGTTCCTCGACATCAGAGAAGTAAATTACCCCCAACTTTTGAGCCACATCATAGTAGTCTGATCGAGAATAGGCTAGAACTATATGACCTTGACGTATAATAGTTTTAGCAAGAAACTGACCAAAGTTCCCAAAACCAACAATTGCAATCTTGAGCCTTGAGTTGTCATCAAAGTGGTCAGATATCTGTGCTTTACGGTTAGATACCTGAGCAATCTTATGCGACCTGAAGGTTGCAATAAACTTATTTGTCAAGAGATCAATTATATGCAGCCCTAACCTAAAAGCTTAAGTCAAAAGCTTCAAAAATTGTAGAACTAACATTTTGAACAAAGAAACCAACTGAGGATATTAAAGCACTAAGTCACTAACTAAGGTTTAAAAAGAGTGCCTTGATGACATAAAAATGAACTTTGGTCGCCTTGATAACTAAGCTTCAACAATTGCAATCTTGTTTTTTCCTTTTTTGGTAAACAAATGAATCAATTAAATCCAAACATAAAAAAGGGCAGATTCTGTAAATTGATCACAAACAACCAACAAAATAAAAACTAGCTAGCAGTAATTCAGCTAATAGACACCATCCAAAGACACACAGGAACTAACCAAGGAACAACTAAGAATCTAGCAACTCAGACAACGAGATACTGAGGCCACAGGCATTATTTTCATGTGCTAAAAAAGCACAGCCATTTGCTTGCATTTCAATTTTTTCTTTTACTGCTTTTCCATCAAGATGTGAGTTCTACTAGCTAAATAGGGCATATCAGACAAGCAAGAAAAAAGCAAATAACTCATCCATTCCAAGTTGGAAAATTCATCTCTACAACAAAAACAGGACCAAAATTTAGATGCACTGGAACTTTACCTCATATCTTTTGAAGAAGATTCCGAGGAAGCTCCATTGTGGGATGGGTTAGACACCTTGTACTCCTCGTGCCCCATTTGTACCTTCTCTGCATTATCAAATACTTGCTTTCCCACAACATCATGCAAATAACCAAAAAGCTGTTTCTTCAAAGTGTCAAAAGCCAAGTCCAACCTCTCAAACATCTCAAATGCATTTTTGTTGTACATGAACAACTCATAATATAAATCAAAACTATCCCTAGCTGTGTTGTCCGCCAAATCCAACAATGTCTCATAACCTTTTGTATTTATTGGAGTCGATTCCAATGTCAACATCCCCAAGACTCTCCCAACTGTGTGGGTAATAAACTGCGAACCTGCGACATACTTATCCTGCTCAGAACAGCTTACTTCCACCATTCTACACCCTTCTTTCTCAAACATGTTTAAGAAGTTATCACAGAAAGAAATCCCCACTCCGTCAGAGCCAATTCGAACCTTTTCGTACACAAAAAACATGCCATTCCACTCATGTTTGCCTCTCTCAACTCCGAACATTGGGTTGGTGCAAAGAACATCTAAATAGCTAGGCAACAACTTGAGTAACAATGCTTTTGAAAACTCTTTGACAGGAATCATGTCAACAAACAATGTGTCATGCTTAAGGCGCAGGAGAGGTAAAGATCTGAGGACGGATTCTGTGGAGATTATGGAGGTGCATAGCAAAATGACCTGCGGATTCTGTTCACAGAGGTCCTGCGGGTCAGAGAAATATGAAATGCCGAGGTCTTGGGCCATTTTGGAGTGGTCACATCTAGAATGTGCAAGGACCATGTGGCCTAGGTCAGCAAAGGTCTTGGCAAGGGATTGTCCCAAGTTGCCAAAGCCGATGATGGCAATCTTCAGCATGATAAATTCAGAATTCTAACCGTAAAGTTGTGGAGGTTCCTGACCACAAGTTGCGGAAAGACCAGCTACACCAATGTTGGCATCAACTTCACTTTGTGAGAGAACACCAATCTAAGCATGTATTTCACCCTGTGCAAGACTATTGTAAAAAGGGAACAGTTAAAAATAATCCTGTAGGTGGACATGTGAGCATAAGATAGTGAGACAAATGCTTTAGTTTCAATATAGCCACTAGAAAATAAAATTA
Organism: Rosa rugosa; assembly: GCF_958449725.1. NCBI lineage: Eukaryota > Viridiplantae > Streptophyta > Magnoliopsida > Rosales > Rosaceae > Rosa > Rosa rugosa. The sequence goes on from NC_084820.1 coordinate 38,666,849, forward strand.
GCTATGAATCCAGGCATATGCAAAATGACTTGGTATTGCACAGAATTCAGAGATTTTACACAAGATCATTATTCTTATGTGGTATTCTTAAATTTTTCACGACCACTTGGGCATCATTTAGGGAGAAACACAGAGAGGAAACACACTAGAAACAAGTAACCTACTAAAAGCACATGAGAAAAGCTCAAATGTTAGGAATCAAAGGCAAATACCTAAGGGGGCCTGCATAATCTCAATTCTGGAATCAAAGGCAAAGAAAGCTGAGTGCTTATGTAATCATTGGTTTATTCAATCATTTCATTTGAAGATTGATAATCGGAAGGAACATGCAAGTGTAACTTGAATCTCATCTGTTTTGGGTGTGTGAACAAGCTTACCTATTTCGCTGCCACCACTGGTCACTGACTGCGATTACCAAAGAGCACGAATGCTGGCGAAGCAAACAAGGACAGGATTTGGGCCGGTAGGAATCCTAGACCACGGTTCTATCTCACGTTTGACTAATGAGGGTTATCCTCGTTATTGAACCTCTCCTAACTTCATTTTGAACCAAGTGTTACCGATGTAATGTCTTTTTTTTTTTTTTTTTTTGAAGGGGTTTGGAACCCAGCCAAATTGGGAGACTCATCCCCACGTCTGACTTATTTAATTAATAATTAAATTATGGAGGACATATAACCTTGACCTCTAGCAATAGTACCGATGTAATGTCTTTGTGAATCACATTTTGAACACGTCTTTGTTATTATTTTTATTTATATTTTAAGCAATATGATAATTTCATTACTTATCTATACTTATCTATAGTGATAAAGCACATGCTTCAATTTTTATCTGTTCATCACGTGCAGTGCAGGTGTAATGTAAAAAGGAGAAGGTCTTACGTATGGCACCCGCACCACGTGGCAGTGGGGCGGGCCAATCATACCCCAAGCAGGGGGGTATTTTGAGTATTGCATATTAAAAATCAGGGGCAGTTTCGGAAAAGAGAAAAAAATTTGAGAGTTTTGATTGGAGGGCCGCACGGCCCCACCACGTGGCGTGCCCTACCCAAGACTTTTTCTGTAAAAAGGCAGGAGAGAAGTGTTTGATTGTGATCAAGCGGCTATGAATCGATTACCGGCTAAACCCTTTAGCCAGGAAACCGATGGTATGACGAGTGATGTGAAGCGTGCGAGTTGGAGGGATGAATATTGGAACGGAGACGTAGGAGAATGTTCGATAAAAATAAAAATAACGAAGCCAAATAATCAACGGATGGGATCGATGCGAATAACACCGACGAATGTAATTACTTGCCTGAAACAAATGCATGCTCGTATTCTAGTCTCAACTGGGTTCAAGCCCCTCATAATAATCTTTTTTTTCTTCAAAGTTTGTTTCTTTGTATGCTCGGTTCATTGACCTTGGCAGCGCTGTTTCGGTGGATTCCGCTTTGTTGTTTGTACAGAAAGATGCGCGAGTTGGGTTTTCACATGATTGTTTTACATTTCCAATTGTTAACAAGGCGGTCTTGTTGATTGGGAGTGATGCACGTTAGATATGCAGGAATGGTTCATTCTTTGGCAATTCAGATGGGTTTTGGATTGGATGTGTATTTTGGCATATGATTGAGGCGTGTGTGAAATGCGGCAATCTCCGTAAGTTGTTTGATGAAATGCTCAACAGAGATTTAGTTTCTCGGACTTCGATGATTTCCGGGTATGTTTCTGAAGGAAATGTTGCTTTTGGGTTTAGTTTGTTCAATGAAATGAGGATGGAATTGGAACCGAATTCGGTGACAATGTTGGTCATGTTGCAAGGGTGTTGTGGTTTTGAAACTTCAATATATGGGAGGCAAGTTCATGGATATGTGATTAAGAATGGTTTGCTAAGTAATGGAGCTGTTCAGAACTCAATCTTGGGAATGTATGCTAAATTAGGTACCATTGAAGAAGTCGAAGACTTCTTCTGGGAACTTGATAGGAGGGATGTTGTTTCCTGGAATATTTGTATTTCATCTTATACATCGAAAGGGGATTTTGTAAAAGTGAGAGATTTGTTCAATGAGATGCAGGGTGAAGTAGCACCAAGTATTGAGACATTAACCATAGTTATAACAGCATTGACCAAACATGGGATTCTATCCCAAGGTGAAAGCTTGCATCGTTTAGCAATAAAAAGTGGCCTTCATGATGATGTTTTGCAGACATCTTTTTTGGACTTTTATGCCAAATGTGGAAAATTGGAAAGCTCAGCTCGGATAAATTATTTAGAGAACTCCTTGATAGAAACTGCATTACTTGCGGTGCAATGATGTTTGGACTTGTTCAAAATGGGTATTTCAATGAAGCAGTTGGAGTGTTTAATTAGACAAATGCAAGCTGCAGGTCTTGATCCAGGGGCCGAGATACTAAGAAACCTTATTGAGGTGACCTGTAATCATTAATGGTTTAGGTTTTCTTTTGGTTTCTGTAAGTTTACCATTTCTGCAATTGTATGTGTTGTTGCAATTCTATGAGTTCGTCAGTTTACCACTTCTTCTGGTTTGTTTTTCTTTCTGTCTTTTATATGTGTTGTTACAGTTCTATATTCATTGTGGATGTTGAATATTATTGAGTTCTCAAGTTTTGAATGTAATCTGAAGAGTGATAGGCAAGCTGTTTTGCAATTACAATGTGAAAGTTTAGTTATTTGAAATTGGGCTCTTCTTTGCAAGTATATATATTGAATGCTTGGTGATCAAGTCATAAAGTGATAGGGATGAACAAAAATATCTATATGCAGATTTAATTATGATTGTTTTGCTTGATGTCCAAGAACTGAATTAGTATAAATAGGAGCTGAAGTTCAATTTCATAAATTGGAAAAGAGAAGGGAATAGAACACTGAGAGATAGAGGGCCAGAAGAAAAGAAAGGAAAGGGAGAGAGAGAGAGAGAGAGAGAGAGAGAGAGAGAGAGAGAGAGAGAGAGAGAGATACGTGCAAAAGCATCGTCAATTTAAACCCTGAAAAATATCATCGTTAGTATAGAGCAAATAGGGTATCGTTCAAAACCGGGGATTGAGGGTGCTAACATGTGAGAACAAATTAAAGAGAAAGAATATACACATTTACGAAATTGAAAGAACACTTTACAAGTTTTATAAAAATTAGAATTTTACAAGTTACAAGCATACATAAAATTAGAACAACAAGAGTTAGAGAGAGAGAGCACATACATTTAACACACAAATTAGAGAGCAAGAATTATGAGAGAAACGAAATATACAAGTCTATATATATAGGATCCGAAAATTAGAGAGAAAACTAAGTTAGAAAAGGTTTTGGAAATCCTACTCCTATTTATACACAATTTACAAGTCCATATCACATAGGGAATCCATATACAACAAGGAAACAAATTATTGACCAAGTCAAACAAGAAATCCTAAGTCAAAACTAACTCTAACTACTTTTCCTAAAAAAACACCAAAGCATCCCTAAAATTTAGGAACACCTAAAAAACACAAAACAAACACCAAATTAATTCCTAGAAAACACTAACACATATTTACTATTCACGGAGACACTATTCACGAATTTAAAAACATATTTTTATTTATTTATTATTTTATTATTTACATGAACATGCTACCTAAACACTCTAAGTTAATTTTATTATTTTACAAATATACAAGAACACAAAACATAAAAGATAGGGGGGTTTTAAAGATTGAAAACATAAATTTTCAGAAAACAAGAAAGAATAAAAACGTTTCTATACAAAGGTGGGAAAAGAAGAATTTTCGAAAACAATTCATCAAGAACAATCAAGATCAATTCATTCATGCATCCCTTAATCTTTATTAGTTATCATGGAATAGTATCAACCAAGACACAAAGATCAACGCAACCAATGTCCCTTTTAACTTTCTTTCTTAAGTCAAATCGAAATAGCAACGCACCAAGACAATTTATTTTGAAAAGTCGACATCACACAATCAAAGCAACTGCGTTGAAAATCCGTTTTCAAATCATTAAGTTCAAGAAAGAATTGATAAACATGAAAATCCAAGCGTGTCAAAACTTATCATTACATGCATAATCTGATTTCGACTCAAAGCAAGCCTTTACTACTTATTCGAATTAGGTTTCACAAAGCATCAAACCTAATTACTAGCTCATAACATGCAAGTATTCCTTTATTGGCCATTAAGACAATAGTTACATGCGTTTACCACAAAATCAGATTATTATTCCATTAAGTTGATAACTAACAAGACTCAAGAACACACAAACAAATCAAAAATTGAAAATCATATCAAAATTGAATTCGAAAATCAGAAAGTTAACTCATGGTTTCGGTTTTTACACAAAGAAAATCAAAACAGAAATTCTATCTAGCAAATTACAAAACCGAGAAGAAAACATAGGTGAAGATGGTATGAACAACCCTTATACACGTCCCAAGGTCCAACGCAGATCCAAGGCGGTGGCACAAGATGAAGATCACAGCAAATGATGGAGGATGACACGGCTAGAACTTCCAAGATGCGAAAACCTGAAACTCAAGAGCAAACCGGTGAGAAACGAAATTGTGGAGAATAATGTGTCAACCCCTGAACGTCATATACACAAGGTATATATAGGAGGACGTCCAAAGCACTCCCAATTCGTTTCTACTTGGTTTCTCCAAAGTTGTGTTGATTTAGAACTTCTTTGGCACAAAACAGATTTCCGGCAGACTTGACCTCAGTTTACTAAATCGACCATAACTTCTTCTAGAAAATAGATATCGACGAGCTGTAAAAATTTCTGGAAACTAGACATCTGTAGCTTTCCAACCATATAAAGATCATAATTTTTTGAGCTCTGAGCCATTTATGACACTCCATTGAAGTTGACTGATCTGCACAGGCAGTAATCCGAATCTGTAATGGATTTGACTTTTAAAGCACAACTTAAGTCCAACTCGGTTTTCCTTCACATCACATGCCTCTCACATGTCTTCCACGCCTTGTTGAAGAATGAAACGTCAAGAACTCCCTAGAACCTTCAAGAATCTCACGGCAATTCCAATCCATACTCAACTAGAAATCCAAACTCCACATTGCTTTGAAATCCGAATTCCTTGTTGCTTTCTCTTCCATGTGCACGGCATATGATCTTCTTGAGACTTCTACATTCTTCATGAATGTTCCAAGGCTCTCCTAGTGCAAGTAGAACTCCATATGCAAGTAGGTTTCCTAGTTGAATACTGCTTTCTTTTCCGAGATACTTCTACACTCTTTCGGAACCTTCTTGAGTAATCCTTATCCAACAGGGACTCCTTGTCATACTAGTATTCCTTATCTGAGTAGAATTGGGTTTCCTTGTCCAAGTAGAACTCCTAGTCCAAGTCAGCTTCAGACTCCTACTCCAACTGGGATTCCTTTTCCTAGTCAAACTGGGAAAACTTCCATTTCTTCATTTCTTTCAATTTCTGCGCCACTTGTGCCTTCCTTAGCCATTTTTGGACTTTGAGACTCCATTTACACCTGCAAAACACTAACTAAGTTAAATTGATCAAGATAAAGGAAATAACTTAGCGAAATATAGGGTTTAAACATTATAAACGTCGCATTTTATGCTCCTATCAGAGAGAGAGAGAGAGAGAGTACATATAGGAGCATGAAAGAAAAGAAGAAAACAAAAGAAAGAGATTAAGAGAAAAGAGAGGAGATTAGAGGAAAAGAAAGAAGAAACAAAATTAGGATCAGAAAAGAAAATAGAAAAGAGAAACATGAGACGTGAGAGATACCTGAAGTGAAGGAAGGAGGAAATTGTTGAGAATATATACATCCCACATGGGAAAAATAGGACCTTGCCTATGGGTTTATAAGGGTTTGGGCCACTCCATCTATTGCCAATTGGTTTTGAATGTGAACCCCAGATTACTTTATCATGGTATCAGAGCGGGTTATCCACGTGTGCATGACAAACAGCCACACGGGCTCCACGTCACCCAAAAAGTTGTCCACGTGTATGGCTTAAAAATTCACCACACGTGCGGGGGCGTGTTGAGAATATATACATCCCACAAGGGAAAAATAGGGTTTATAAGGGTTTGTGCCACTCCATCCATTGCCAATTGGTTTTGGATGTGAACTCCAGATTACTTTATCATGGTATCAACTATCCACGTGTGCATGCCAAACGGCCACACGAGCTCCACGTCACCCAAAAAGTTGTCCACGTGTATGGCTTAAAAATTCGCCACACGTGCGGGGGCGTGTTGAGAATATATACACATCCCACATGGGAAAAATAGGACCTTGCCTATGGGTTTATAAGGGTTTGGGCCACTCTATCTATTGCCAATTGGTTTTGGATGTGAACCCCAGATTACTTTATCAGATAACAAGAGTAGTTTGATTGATATTTGGAATGAGATTCAAAGGTAAATTCAATCCTATAAGCTATTTCAATTGTTATTCTTAGTTCTTACGTTGGCTTAAACTTTATATAGTTATTATAACCTGAGTTTGAGTGATTTTAAAGACTCTGAACAATAGAAAACATATTGGGATGATAAGAAACTTGGCTTTCTAACGGTGGGTGGTCCTGAGTAATTCTTAGGTTTCTGTTTGGGTTGGAATTCTTATTTTTTCTGAACAACAAGAAATAAGAGTAAGCAAACCTATAAGCATCATTTACACATCCATAGAACTGATCAGGAACCTTAAAATTAGTAGGAACTGAGGTAACATTCAATTGGGAACTTTCTGCATTATAATCATTTAGCTAACTTTGAGCAAACATAACCTTTGATCTAGACCTTCATTTTAGAAACCATTTTCATATGTTGAAAGCTTATACATTAAGTTTGACATCTGTATAGTTTTGTACACTTCTATTAAGGATTCATTGGTTAAACTTAAGGTAGAAAACAGAGGTCTGCAATCTGAAAATGTACTTCTGAGCTTCTGACCCAGAGAGCTTTTTGGTAAAAGCTGTACAATTCCATCGAGTATCGGAAGTTGGTTTCTTCACAAAAGTTTCAGTAGAAATGTTAAAGAACATTTCGAAATTGGAATCTCATGAAAATGATATTTATAGATTAAATTATGATTTTTCGAAATTGAGAGTCTGCATCAGGAAACTCTGCAATTGTCACAATGTTTCCGTTTGTTCTATTTCATTTCAACAGTTATCCTCATTCAAACTTGTTTAGGTCGACCTCAAACTCATCATAGAGATTCTTATATTTTCAACAAAACTTGTGACACCATTTTCGGAATTCATTTGAGATACTTATGCTTTGGTAAATCAGCTATTTGTATAAGTTTCTTCACAATGAATCTGCTAGACATTTTGGTCGTTATTTGGCACTTCAAATAAAATCCAAAATGGCCTAAGAGTTTAGGTACTATTTTCTTAAGACATTAGCTCTATAGTGAAGTATGTTCTTTAGTTAGAATGATAGCTTTGTGTTTAAAATAAATTATGTGCTTACGCATATGAAATGTGAATTGTACTCGGATGTTTACTTTTTATGCAGGAACATGTACCTAGACAATAGCTTGGAATCCAGGTAGGGGGATCTGGGGAACCTCTACTCAATTGTATTGTATGCCTATATATTGCCTGACATGTTTGTTTTGGAATGAATGAATATTTGACGCAATTACATTGCAAAGTAATATATTATCAGTTGATGCATCATCCAGTGAGTACATATGAAGTATAAGGGTGGCGATAGTGATATGTATAATGCTATCGATATAAGAAAGTTTGAAATTTATCTTATGCATAGTTGAGTCCAGAACCTCAGCTGGTACCAGATCCCAGATATGTCCATTGTTAATGCGCAATTAGTATAGGATTGAAAGGGTAATTCGGGACTGGCGAAAGGAGCATGGACAAGATGCTAGCAAAAGAGGGCTAGGGGGATTGATTTTGGGTGGGGGTTAGTTCATATTGTTGTCAATTTTAATTTAGTACTCGCAAGTGCACGAATCAATTGTAGAGAAAGAGTTGTACATGGAAACATAATCGTACATTGATTGGATATCTCCTAAAATTCTCCGAGAATATCTCTAATATAACCCTATTTCAACTAGAGCAAGTAACCTCGAGTTTGGGCCAGACACATATTCTGGATTTACTTGAACAATAATCAATTTTTTAGTTTATATTGTGAAGAATATTTTTCTTTTGTCCGGGTCTTTTTGGTTTATAAGCATATCTATTTTGAGGTATATACATATATAAAGATTTGAAGTGATAGGTGAATAAATTATGTATCTAGAAATGCTTAAAATAGCGTGAACTAATTTTTTTCAAGTCTATTGTATCACAATAACATGAGGACCTAGTATTTTTGCATAAGAATGATAATGAGTCTAAGCAATTCAGATACTGTAAAACACAGCTTGCACATTCTTTTACAATTTTTTCACATCATTCCTCTGTACAATTTCATATTCGCCTTCGTCTCAAAATGAATCTCTGTGAAAAAAACAACAAACAAAATTAAATTTATGTCTTCAAGTTGAATTGTACTAACATATGATAATGCTACGTACTAAGAAACAGTGAGTTATCAGAACAACTTACCAAGCAATTTCCTTGGTTTTCTCAAGGGAACAAACTTTGCTCAAATTGCCAACGCAACAGGAAGACCACAATTTCATAGCCTCAATTCCTGAAATAAACAAGAATCATGTCATTATTAAATGATAGTAGCACACTAATAGCATGGACAAATCCTCAAAAGCAGCTACTGATCCAAATGGTACAAGATAAGTATCTCACATCCACAAAAACAATGAAAGTGGAAATCAAGTCTCATCAATTTCCATAAATGATAAAGCTACTGATCCTCCATCAAGTTCCATTAGAAGAAACAAGCACATCTCATAGTGTAAAGCCACTGATCCTCAATAAGCTTAGTAAAAACCGAGAACTCCAGAATGCATGCAGATTACATTTATACTGTATGTAATCCGGTCTCTGTGCTCTTATCTTTCTTGTTCCAATCGATACAAAATCTTGGTCTATTGCAGTAGCCATCCTCTTTGCCATTGTGATTAATCTGTGTATTATGACTTATGAGAAATGCAAATTTATGAGTACTAACCCTCAGTAGTGTACTGACCCACAATAGTTTACTGACCCTCAATTTGATTAAGAAAATATCCACAGAGCAATACTAACAGCAATAATAAGATCAAATATCTACAAAGCCTATAGGTAGACATAATTGCAATGACCTTCCCATAAAGTAAAGCTAAGAAATCTGTCTAAAAATGCAAACTCATCTGAACCGATAATAGATTTGAGTTGAATACCTCATGCAATCAAGTGAATGCACATGAAGTTAAAGCTATTGATCCTCGTTAAAAAAATATAAAAATGAGGTTGCAATATACATAGAGTTACTGACATTCAATAACTTACTGACCCTCAATATCAATACACATGGTTCTCTACCTGCAATTACACCATTCACAATCTCAAACCTCGTAAACTGTAATAGAACCCCAACAAATATGCAGGTTCTGTTGGTCAAAGTAACCTAAATTCATGCACGCTCTCTACAAAACCCTAAACCTCAATTTACTAGCAATACACAACAGTTAACACCAAGGCTGATTCATTACTGAAAATAATCCAGTACTTCAGCACACCAATTTTGAAATGCCTAAAACACATAACCCATGTGCTCTTATATAACAACAATGACACAAAGACGATACATAACAAGCTATAACCCAAAAAAAAAAAAAAACCACATTGATATCCCAAGACATTCGCAAATCCTGCTCCTCTAATAACCTAAAATCCACACAACCCACTTCTCTAAAAGCCTAAACCTAAAATCGAACATCACACTCAGCAAATCGAGAAATATAAACCACAGTATAAAGTATAAACAGATCGAGCAAGACAATGGGAATCTACAATTGATCGAGTAATTTCTTTGTTAAAGCTATTGACCGTCATAATTTCTCAACCATTGAGCATAATCAAATTTCTCAACCAAAATCATTTACCTGAAGGAGAGATTGTGACAACACGAAGGTACTGGCCCTAAGAATTTCTCAACCAAAATTTCTCAGCTAAAGATACTAAGCATAATCCAACAATGTTGAATGCAAAGCACAACAATCAGACTATAGCTACTGACCTTCAAGCCCTAGCGTCGCAGGAGCCTCGCCGCCGGCGTCGCATCCTTGCTTTGCCGCTAGGGTCTCGGGGGTCGCGTGCATGCTTTGCCACCCGGGGTTGCACGGGCAGCGCACTTGCTTCTCCGCTAGCTTCGCCACCTAGCTCCGTCACCTGTTTCGCCGCTAGCTTCGCCGGAGCCCTAGATGTCAATTTAGAGAGGATTTAGATTTTAGGACGGTTTTGATTTTGGGAAAAATGGCTTATATGATTGTCAGTGCCATATTTCGTAATTTTCTTAAAATTTGAGTGTTCTTTCATTACAATGGGCTAATGGTCCATTACAATTGTTGGTCGCACGGGCTCCACGTTTTGGAGTCTGCTATTGGTAAATAATAGTGTCATTTTGTAGTTATTGGTCTTTAACTCAAAACCAAAATTCAGCAAAAATAATGAAATGCAGTGTTAACCACCACATGTGGTCGAGTTGTAAGAGCCTCTAGGTGTGGATTCCTCTCACCGGGGTTCGAATCCCGTCAACGCTGATTGAAGTTAAATCTCAGTCTATTCCTGGTGGACTGGGGGAGGAAGCATTCTGACATGATTCCCCGACACGGATTAATCTCTTGGCCTAAGAAGTCTTTTAGGAACCTTGTGATCTCGATAAAAAAAAATTAAAATGTTGTAAAACTATAGTAAAAGAATTTGAGAGAGAGAGAGTTTAGACGTAGAGAATAGAATGTGTGTATTATTCATCTCACCATGAGGAGCCTTATATAGGACTACATGGTGTACACAAAAGGGTAATGCTTAATTACAATCCAATCACTCCTACAATTACAACCTATCAATCACCGATCTATAGGGATAGGCACCTATTACTCAACATCTATTTACATGATTATCCACAAATATTTACAACACTCTCCCTTGGATATTCCATGTCAATAGTGTTGCATAGGCTGAGCGCTTCTAAGTTGCCTCGTCAAAAACCTTGCCAAGTAATAAAAACCCTGTGGAAAAAAAAACAACTTTGGTCGAAGGAGAAAAAGAGCACAACGCGCTTGAGTGTGGAGTAGTAGTATCACAGCTTTAGAGATAGGTGAAGTCTTCTTATCAGCACCATAAGTAGGTAGTATGTCTACGAGAGGGATGCATTAGAGTTGCTACACCAAAACCTTGCCCGGTAAACCCAGTGGGAGAAACCCGTGGTCGAAGGGAAAAGATGAGCAAATGCATATATGTCAAATCAAAGCATATTCAGGATGTAGTATAAGTGGGTTGACCATTCTAAAGATGTGCCTCGTTAAAACCTTGCCAGGTAACAAAACCCAGTGGGACAAAATAACCCTGGACGAAGGACAAAAAGAGTACACGATGGTCAAGTGGGTATGCTTCAAGATACTCCCCCTGATTTCGACTCCCCTTGGTTTAGAGGTCTGCACGATTGTCTTCATATCGAGTCTGCTTAACTTCAATCTTCTGATGCTTCTTGTTGCTGATTGAAGAAGAACTTCGGTGCAATATGTTTGGTGTTGTCTCCTTTGATGAAACTCATCTTTATCTGCTCTATGTAAGCAGCATTATCCTCGTAGATAATGGTTGGTTCATTAGTGGTGGAATGCAGTCCACATGTGCTTCGAACATGCTTTGTAACGGCTCTTAGCCATGTACATTCACATACTGCTTCTTGAAGAGCTAGTATCTCAGCATGATTCGAAGAGGTAGCAACAAGTGTCTATTTCGTAGATCTCCAAGAAATTGCAGTATTCCCAATGATAAAGACATAACCAGTTTGGGAACGTGCCTTGTGCGGGTCTGATAGATAGTCTATATCAGCATATCCAACAAGGCAAGCATCATTCTGAGGATCAAGGGGGTTTGATCCATTCCTTGATGCGTAGGGATAGAATAAGCCCATATCTGCCATACCTCTAAGGTAGCGAAAAATGTCTTTTAAGCCATTCCAGTGGCGGCGTGTTGGCGCAGAGCTATATCTAGCTAACAAGTTCACATCAAATGAGATGTCCTATCTAGGGCATTAAACCAAGTACAATAATGCGCCTATTGCACGTAGATATGGGACTTCTTGCACCAATATCTCTTCGTTATCATCTGCAGGACAATACGGTTCTCTCTAGACTTCGGACGACCATGGGTGTGCTTGCTTTTATCCTCATTAAAGCATCTTAACATCTTCTGGATGTAATTTGGTTGATGGACCAAAATTTCATCTGCACTGTGCTCGGGCTCCAGGTCGAGACAATAATTTGTTCTCCCAAGGCCTTTCATCTCAAATTCCAACTTCAGGTGCTTTGCGGTTTCCTTGATCTCTTCAGGAGTATCAATCAAATTCATGTCATTGACATAGACCGCCACAATTCCAAACTAGGAACTTGTTTCCTTAATAAACACGCATGGGCATAGTTTATTATTCACATATCTCATCCCGATTAAATATTCACTTAGACGGTTATACCACCTTCGTCTGGATTGTTTCAATCCATAAAGTGAACGCCTCAAAACTAATGAAGAGCGTGTTCCGTGGTCTAGAACTATTTGCATCGGGTATATTAAGTCATTCAGGAACTTTTATGTATATCTCTGTATCGTGATCCCCATAGAGATAAGCTGTGACCACATTCATAAGCTGCATATTCAGTTTTTCGGAAACTACCAAACTGATAAGGTAGCGGAACGTTATGACGTCCATTATGGGAGAATACGCCTCCTCGTAATCAATCACATGGCGTTGAGAAAATCTTTGCGCCACTAGATGAGCCTTGTGTATCACAATCTCGTTTTTCTCATTACGCTTCCTTACAAATACCCATTTAAATTCTACGGGTTTAACATAGGGAGGTGTAGGAACAATAGGTCCAAACACCTTTCTCTTTGTCAAGGAATCTAATTTGACCTGGATTGCTTATTTCCTTTTTGGCCAGTCATCTCTTCGTTGATATTGATCAACAAAGGAGGGTTCGAGGTCATCGCTTATTATAATTTCGGTGGCCACCGCAAATACTAATATATCATCGATGATAATCTCAATCCGATTCCAAATCTCACTAAATTTACCGAGATTTCTGTATTCTCGGGAGTGGGTTCAAATGTTGGAGCGTCCCCCAACATGGTCTCTTCTAGGACGTACCCATAATCCGGATTTATCTCATGAGATGAATCGGTTTGAGATTGCGATGTCAAGAGGATTCGTTTGTGCCAAGTTTACCCTCTTCTGGGGATAAGAATCCTTCGAACCTAATGGTCTACCTCGCTTCTGGGCAGGGACATATGACTGGTTAGCCGCCATGGTCGTACCTTGTCCATTTGGGACTACACATCCTACAGGGACTTCTATCCTTGCAGGCACATTTGCAGCAGGTATATATGATCTCGTCACTTTTGCTAGATCAGAGAAAGTGTCTGGCATATTGTATTCTTATGCTCTATAGATCTAGAATTGTTCGCACTTCACTATTTTCATGAGGTTTGGGGATCAAGATGAGACATTGTAGGGACATTCCATGTTAATTCACGCCGTTCATCAGGTTCGGTGACGTTCTTATATCCCCCTAACGGCGGGAAGACTGTCTCATCAAAATGACAATTAATCCGCAAATCTAGCGGTAAAGAGATCGCCTGTCAAGGGCTCTAAAGAGCACATAATGGATGGGATTCATAATTGACATACATGCCCATCCTTTGTTGAGGACCCAATTTGGTACGTTGTGACGGCACAATTGGCACGTGGACTGCATACTCAAATGCGCGTAAGTGCGAAACATCAGGTTCGTACCCAGTCACCAGCTGTAACGCGGAGTAAGGTTGGTAGGCTGGTAGCAGTGGGCCTCAACGGGACCAATATAGCTGCATGCAAGATTGCATAGCCCCACGCAAAAACTAGAAGTTTGGTGCGCATTACCAAGATTCTATTTGCGAGACCATCTTGGGTGTGAACATAGGGAACTATATGTTCAGCATCAATCCCAAGGGATATGCAATAATCATCAAAAGACTTCGATGTAAACTCTCCGGTATTATCAAGTCTTATAGACTTTATGGGATAATCCGAGTGGTGAACCCTCAATTTCATGATCTAGGTGAGAGTTTAGCAAAAGCAACGTTTGCTTGCGGACAATAGTGTAACATGTGATCACTTTGTCGATACATCAACCAAAACCATTAATATTTAACTGGTCCACATGGTGGTTGGATATGTCCACAAATTTCCATTGCATTCTGTGCAGAAAAATGGTGGTGTATGTACTAGTCTTTGCATATGATGGTCTAGTATTAAATATTCTTAACTAGTATGGCATAGTGTGTCATTATATACAAGACCCTTATTCAGAAGGGGATGCACCTGCGATGAGTTAAGGATACGGTGCATCATACTTTGACCTGGGTGTCCCAAACGGTCATGCCATAGCAAGTAGTTGCTTGAATTAGTTAGCTTCTAGCTAACGGATTTCAATTTCTCCAATGTATGCTTCTGGCCATACACTTGGAGGTTATGCAAAGATATTACACTCATTTTTCTCAGTGATTTCAACGTGGTAACCGTTGGTTCGAATATCCTTAATACTCAATAACATTTTTCTGGAACGTGGAGATTATAAGGCCTCATTAATGGTAGGTTCAGTACCATTGGACAACATACAGTGAGTTTTGCCATAACCCTCTATCAGGTTGGATTGGCCTGATACGGTTGTCACAGAGGTATGAATAGACATAAGTTTGAAAAATATCTCCGATCTGGGAGTATGGTGTGCGTAATAGCACTTTTAACCAGACAACAAACTTGCCCACAAGACATGCCTATTCATAAATTTGATTCAATGGATCACATGTATGAATAAGTTTATTGAATTAAATATATTCGAACATAACCACATTTCTATAATCCAAAATAATTGAAAACATAAATCACCAAAATCCGAAGATGTTTTATTCATTAAGATGAAATAGATATGGCACAAGGGGCCAATTATACCCATGTCTTCGAGTCCTAATCCTCGGTATGTTCAGTAACTGCTTGAAAATCCATGATCTCTAGTGTGGAATCGATAGAAAATGACCCTTCAATAAAGTTGGTATTTCGAGTTCCGCGACCGGCGTAATACTTATCTACTGCTTCGGCTATCGCACAACAGGTGCTGGACCAGCAGTCAATTCCTCCACATCGATAACAAAGATCATGCTGATTCTGGTGGCGACAGGCCGGACCAGTGTTCCTTTCAACTCGGGCTTGCTAAGTTATGGCATCATGGTTCCTACCACGTGGGCCTTGGCCACGTGGAGCCTGATTACGTGGCCTCTTGGGCTTTGGCCAAGTGGCAGACAGTCATATGGGCTAATTTCGTTCTGCCAATCATGTCTTGCTTCAAGCAAGAAAATGGTCATCTGATGGTGAAAGTGCTCTTCCAGAGCGACCCAAAGAGTCTGTGTATCCTTTCCATCGGATACTCAACTTGGAGTGTTTTCTCCATATGTTTCCTTTTTGAAAATTATGGCACTCATATTAAAAGCCTCAATGACGACATTGTTAGCATTGATTGTTGATCTTATCTTCTTTGCAGTCAGATGAATTTTCACATCTTGAGTTCACTTTAGATAGTTTCTTCTGGAGACCTCCAAAGCAACAAAGTCAAACATGTTGAGATTTGACATTTCTTACAGGAAAGGAACAAATAATATTAGTGCTTTGGGTAATATCATCCATAAGCAAGTAATGAGAACTTCATGTTCTATAACATGGTATGAAAAATCGGATTAGACATGTAAAATCTACTGGTTTTATCATGTGTGGTGAATTTATGAAGGAAACTTCAAGTTTCTTAAATGGCATTATCGAAACTACAAGTTCGATTTATGTATGAACTACTGGTTCATTTAGAACTTCTAGTTCATTAGGTACCTGCATTTTCTACACATATATTCTAGTGCGAAAATTTAGACAAGTAACTCAATAATATTGAATAAAGCAAATTGAAATAATCTCACAAATTTGGATACATAAAAATCACAAATCAATTGAGATATTAATTGCATGCTACTAATTTAACAGATTAATTATCACACAATTATGTGAATAAATGCTTCTGGCAATTAATTACACATATTAGATATGGTGAATCTATTTACAATATCAAATCATTTTTCCTTTTATTTTTGATTCTGCTGGACCAAAAAAGGAGTGGGCTTGATAGTGAAGCCTATTGGGCTTAGTCTGCGGGCTTGTGACCCGGGCTTTCATGCGTAAGTCAAATGGTGTGTGAGACCTGCTGGGCTGCTAGGTCCTGCTGAGGGAGAGTGGGCCTGCTGGGCTCAAACTGGTCTGCCAAGGGATGAAAAGTTATTACTTAACCCTTTCGGTAACTCCAATTGAATACGACCAGGTAAGGAAAGATGAGGTTTAGGTGGAGCGAGGCTCTCTTAAGTACACAACCTCATCTGAACCTTGCCTAAACATCGCATCCAACTGGATGAGCCTACTTTGAGAAGATTCATAACATTTGTTATGGCAACACGTGGCGAGCTTCTGTTCTAGCCTTGCAACTTGGGCCTAAGCTTCTGGCTCGGATTTGTTGTTGTGACTTTGGGCTTGATTTGAGCTTCTGACTCAGCCACATTTAATATTCACAATTATAACATAACCAAATTCAATATATGTTATTAAATCATAACGTAAATAAATTTATGCAGCGGTTATGTACCTAAGGAAATGGGTTCAAATCCCATTAATGCTTCTGGCATTTCATATAAATAAATTGGGCAAATGCTTCTGGCATAATGTTTATGTAATAATCGGGTAATAATTTAGCCCATAATGCTTCTAGCATAAGGAATTATAATGGCATAATTCAAATTTGTAAAACCAAAAATTAAGCCCATAATTCTTCTATCATAATTCACGCAATAATTCCGAATTGTCTCAATGTGATAAAGAAGTGATTGTGGTAATGAGCATAAATTACTATGGTAATTGCTTTGGATAAAATCAATCAAAATCAAATCATGGGTTAATCAATCACCAATTAAATGGAGTTGAATCTGCTTCTGGCAGTATTAATATTAAATGGTGGTGATAATTACCAATTGGCCATAATGGCACAGTAGACAACATGCTGGGCTGGTAAACACTGTGCCTGGGTTCGAATCCCAGAAATAGCAGACTTTATTTTTGCATGATTGATTTATGCTCTCTAGTTGTGAATTGGTGCTACTGGACCAAGTGCTAGAAATAGCTACAGCCAAAGTATCCTAATTTTTTTCTTTTCCAATCAAACAATCCAAAACATGAACAGGTATATATATTCCAAATAAAACAATCAGAATTTAGGGTTCATGCATCAAGGAGGATTTTTCATGTTCAATCAATAGGCTCAATAAGCATGAATATAAAATTAGATTTTGGAAAACATTACTTGATGAAGAGCAGATGAATCTTCAGTTTATATGTGCAGAACTGAGAAGGTTGTCTTCTCAGCCAATCCAAGAGCTATTCGCCTCTTTTGGTAGGAAATCCCGAATCTCAAAGCTATTCGATCCAAATCTTAGAGCTAGTCGTGAACACGGAGCAGATTCTCTTCTGAACAGCTCCCACTTCAAATGGTGTACATGTCTCAAAACGACTCCAATAGGGCTGAAATTTGGAGGTCAGATAGAAGAGGCAGAGACGAACAACTTTGATGAAGGAAAGATTTTGATCTGAGGTCCCAATCAAGAGGTTTCGGGGCGTGCAAACAGGCTGCATCAGGGGGGGTTTTTTCCTGGCTAGGGCTTGGGTTAGAGTATCGTGCTGATAACGTGTTGTAAAACTATAGTAAAAGAATTTGAGAGAGAGAGAGTTTAGACGTAGAGAATAGAATGTGTGTATTATTCATCTCACCATGAGGAGCCTTATATAGGACTACATGGTGTACACAAAAGGGTAATGCTTAATTACAATCCAATCACTCCTACAATTACAACCTATCAATCACCGATCTATAGGGATAGGCACCTATTACTCAACATCTATTTACATGATTATCCACAAATATTTACAACATAAAAAAAAATATAGTGTTAAGGACCTAAAAGACCTCAGAAGCCGAAAAAAGCCCATCGGTCGCAGACTAATGATGAAATTGACTCTTGGCACCATTCCTTTCTTGAAAATGTATAATAATAAGCAATCAGACACCGAACGCTAAATATGCATGCAGTGCGCCAGCTTTGCCTCGATTGGTATACTAAAATACTAGTAAATTGTAGCGAGCCTACCACAAATGTAATGAACCAATCATATGCCTAAGTCAACAGTCCACTGCCTTGAAACCTAAAATTTGATAGCCCACCCACCTCAGAACCAAGGCCCAACGTCCTAGACCATTCTCCTCTTCCTTGCCCTTGAATGTGGTTGGAGTCTATAGTCCCAGCGACGGAGACACCATCAAAGCCCAGCACAATAAAGGCTTAGATCATTGATACCAGGGTCCCAAACCCAAATCTTCCACTTGCCTCTTGCAAAGTTGCTACACATTTTGCCAAGCTCCGACCAGTTTGATGGGCGTCGTGTGCAACCCTTTATAGCAAGCCCAAAAACTTGAACAGATTCAAATAGCAAGCGAAACCCTATCGGGGCTTCAAACCAAAAACCTAAGCACAACACCCTTGCATTCTTCAAACGGATCTGATGTGGAACCAATTCGTTCCCAGCACCGATGCCTTGTTCTCTTCAAGATCTAGTCCCTTCTGCCGCAAAGATGAAACAACCGACCACTCAAGGAAAGAGTAGGCCGTGCCTTCCTCACAACAAACTGATGAAAAGGAAGCCAAGAGTACAAAATAGCGACGAGCACTCTATAGATTTACATCGAGCTAGTGTCTAGTAGATCTAGGATGAGATCCCCAGTATATTGGCAATAAGCACCAGTAGAGGGAGGGCAGCTTGAGCCACACTACCTTTTTGATTATTAACTCACATCTTTTAATTATTTTTAATTTATCTAAATAGAGTGAATGTTGAAAACTTGAAACACATTCAGTACTACTTGGTCTAGTGACATTTATATTTTTTCTGTAAGTTTTGCTTCCCTACCTCCAGTGATCTGGTTACCATTGCATTATAACACATTGGGTTTTCCCGACCAACGTGGTTAATATGAGGCTTTGTTTGAGAGCTGTTCCACTAATCGAAGCTGGAGTTTCTTATCACAAAGGCTGTGATGTATTCTTGAAGGAGCTACAGGGGGCAGCAATAATTAGTTAAGCTTCTCAAGCAATATTTGATTATTCTGGATTTTTGACTTTGAGGTTGATTAAGGCTGCGTCACCAACAATTGCTACTGTTGGTCTTGGTCTTTATCTTCTTCCCTACAATTATGACAATTATGGTCCTTGTCTTGAGGTTGGCATTCTGCAGATCGCGTATCAAGTTCTTTTATACCTCCTAGGGTGTTAAAAGTGTGTCTAGTATTATGTGTTTATTTTTTAGAAGAAGAATCCCCATGAATTTCTTATTCTCAAAAGGATTTTTTACTTCAACAGTGTCTGAACTCTTCGAGGACTTTTGAAATGATACCTGAACTTTCAAAGTGATCAAAGTGATACCTGGACTCTAATTTTCTTGTCAACGGAATACCTACGTCAGAATTCTGTTACGGCTCCGTTAATTTTATCACGTGAGGCGCACATGTGGCTCTAAAACAGAGCAAAATGGCTTATTTGCCCTCAATTTTTTTTGTTCGGTCTGACCAAGACTTTTTCCCTCCATAAATAGATGTAGTTGAACCCTCTCTAACCGTTTCCCTCCAAAAATCATTGACCAAGTTGGGCATGACTTGATTCACATAATCTGGGTACCGAATAGCATCAACAAATAAAACAGTACCATCTCCAAGGCAAATCTGGTACTATAAGTGAATGGAAATGAAAAAGAAAAATTGAAAACAACAAGCTTGTAACATAATAGATAGTCATTGCTCTAGAACTGCACAAATTGGTCAACCAAAAAGGACATAGCATGTTCCCAAAGTTTCACAAAATGGTTGACAAACCAACAGCAATGTCATGTGTTTGTTCATAGCATCATAAGCTTACATACCACCTAAACAAAAACAACACCAAAAACAATGTTTTTTCTTCACAACCCTGCCCATTCAGAATCAGTTTGGCCTTGCTGCCTTGCCTTTTTTGCTGCAGGATTTTGGCTGCCTTGTGTTGGAGGATCATGCATAGTTTGTGAACTAGAAGGCCCTGCATCGGCACCTTGGCTGCCATCCATGGTTTTCATCTTCTTCCAACCCTTCCTAGACTTGATGATATTATCATTCAATATGGGCCTCCCCTTTGAAGCTGGAACTTTTGCTGCCTACAAAACCATGCCAGATTCAACACAACCAACAAGTCAACACAACCATATCCATATTGAACACAACCAACTGTTGGAACTTGTGAGATTAAGTAAGATGACTAGCAAAAAGGGAATCATGGTTTGGGTTATGGGGTTAATTCATATGTTATTTCATCTAGAGTCACCTCAAAAAGGTAAATTACATTGCAAGGTAGAACAGAGGTCTGCAAATTCTGAAATTGTGTTTCTGAGCTTTTGATGCAACTACCTTTTTACTGAAAACTGTACATTTTGGTTGGGTATTTGAAGTTGGTGTCTTCATAAAAGTTGCAGTAGACATCTCAAAGATCATTTTAGAATTGGAATCTCTTGAAAAAGATTTTTCTATAATTAGTTATGATTTTGCAAAGTTACAGGTCTGCAAATTCTGAAATTGTGTTTCTGAGCTTTTGATGCAGCTGCCTTTTTACTGAAAACTGTACATTTTGGTTGGGTATTTTAAGTTGGTGTCTTCATAAAAGTTACAGTAGACATCTTAAAAATCATTTCAGAATTGGAATCTCTTGAAAATGATTTTTATAGAATTAGTTATGATTTTGCAAAGTTACAGGTCTGTTGCATTAGCAATTCTGCTGGAAAGGCAACTTGGTTAGTCCCACATGGAAGAAGTTTTAAAGGCTTATACCCTTCATAAGGACACATTCTTCTAAAGACATAAATGGATGACAAGTCTAGGTGTGGGCTTTGGTGGGTTTTTCTATTGGATTTCCCATAGAAATATGCATATATTAAAAGTCAAAAGATGGCCTTGGGCTCTCTATTGATTAAAACTAATTCTATTTTTTGAACATCAGAAACAAGTCACTAAGCAAGTGTTGAACAGAAAATCACGAACCTGCTGCCTTGAACTCTTCTTATTTTGCTTGAGTGCATTGGAACTCCCTTCTCCCTGAAATGAGAAGAGTCTATTAATATCAACTCCATGATGTGTAATGTAACCAGCATAAACAATTGGAATTACTTACTGCTTGTTGTGCTGCTGCTTTCTTTGCCTTTCTAATTGGGCAGCCCAATCTATTATGCCTTTCTTGAAGCAAACTTGGCATGTCATCTTCGAGTAGGTTCTTGGCATTTTGGTTGTGTTAGGGGCTGGTGGTGGTTGCTTGTTCTCACCTGGCTCCTTAGTTCTCTTCATTTTGGGTCTGCCAGCTTGCTTCTTGTATGGGGGAGGTGCTATTGGGTAATCCACCGGTTCCCAATCATCCTCACCAGCAATAGGATGAATAATTGGATTGTATGACTCCATGTAGGTAGAAGGCAGTAGGTAATCGTCACAAAAGAGAACAGGATCTGCCTTTTTGGTTCTAATGGCACAAATGGCATGCACACAAGGAATGCCACTCAATTGCCACCTCCTACATGTACATGTGTGCATCCTCAAGTCCACTGCATGCTTGCTTCCATGATCTCCGCCTCCAGTAATTTGGAACTCAAACTCCCCTGAATGATAGGCTCTGTAACAACTAGTCCTCTCTGCCACTTTTTCAATAATCTTCTTAATCCTTGGACCAACCATATCCTTCCATCTATGTGCTGCCACTCTTCTATTTGCCATTCTAACCATCAATTCCATCCTTATCTTCTCCAACATGGTTAATATAGGCTTGTCCCTTGCTGGAATTAGAGCTGCATTCCATGACTCACACAAATTGTTCAATAGCAAGTCACATTTTGAATCTTCCCTGAAATAGGCTCTACTCCACTGTTCTGGATTCTTGTCCTTAAACCATTTCCAGGCCACATCATCCAATTGTTGCAGCTCCTCCATGTGTTTCTTAAACCAAACTTTTGTGCTTGATCTAGCTGCATCCCACACAAGTTGTTTCAACCCCTCTCCTGGATGCTTAGCCTTGCAGTTGTTGTACATATGCCTCACACAATGTCTGTGTTCAGCTCCAGGGAACAACTCTCCAATGGCAATCCCCAAACCCTTCTGCTTGTCAGTGATGAATGTGTAGGTTGACTCCCTTTCAATCCTCAAATCCCATTTCAGGTACTCCAGAAACCACCTCCAAGTATCTGTGTTTTCCACCTCAGCAATTGCATAGGCAATGGGGAACATCCCATTGTTTGCATCAACCCCCACTGCACACAACAACTGACCTGGGTGATGACCCTTTATATGGCAATCATCCAACCCAATAATGGGTCTGCAACCTTCAATCTAGCCTTTCTTGCAGGCAGCCAAACATACATACATCCTATGAAATCTCCTCACCTCCCCCACCATTTCAGTCTTTATTTCCACTGTGGATCCTGGGTTGCTCCTCATCAGCTCCTTCCGGTAACTTGCTAACTTGTTATACTGATCTATATAATGTCCCTTATTCATTCTTTTAGCCTTGATTTTCCCCCTCGAAATTTTCTGAACACTCACATCCAAATTGAACTTCTTCTGGATATGGTTTGAATCCCTTTCCTAGACCAATCTTCATCCACCAACAAGTCCGCTTGAACCTCCTTGGCTACTCTATTGTAAGTCAGGTGATGACTATGTGTAAGGTGGGAACAATTATGCTTATCATTTAGAGTCTTGATGACAAGTGTGGATGGGCCTAGATCTGCAATGTTGCTTGCATACAACTAAAAAGGGCAGCCAAGTTGACACTTAACCTCAATTTTCTGTTTACTGTTCTTCTGAAACCACAACCCTCTTCTACTCACTAGACCACACTCCCTTATAGCTTCTTTGAGCACCTCATTGTTTGGAAACACATGGCCAAGTACAAACTTAGGGTTATTCAAATCCACCCTTCTATTCCAACTCTTCAGCTTAATACCTCTCCAAGTAGGCATGGGAAGTGGATTCCCTTTCTCATCTTCCTCTGTTTCAGAACCTTGCAAACTGCCCAGATCTTCCTCTGTATCTCCACCTTCATCACTACATTGTCCTCTAAATCCCATGTCTTCATATTCTTCAACAATTGTGGGATTTGACACATTGGCTTCAAACTCCATATCATCTTCAGAATCTTGTGGATCATAATCACTGTCAATGTAGAAATCTGAACCCTCAGAGCTGGTATCTGTGTCTTCAACTTGCTCATAAACCTTTGAACTACTCTTCCTGGTGTTGTACCTTGGTTCCTTAGTTTGTCTCCCCTTCTTCTTGGAAGCAGGTCTGCCAGAATCAACAGCAACCTTCTTGCCTTTCTCAACTTCACTCAACTTTTGTTTCTTCCCCCTTTCAGATTCACCAACCTTCTTCCCCTTCTCTGATTCACCAACCTTCTTCCCCTCCCTACTCCTTTGTTCTGCTTCTTGCCCTTCTCACCTTGGTTCTGCTTCTTGCCCTTCTTCTCTCCGGATTCAGCTTCCTTTGCTTCAGTTTGGCTTGGTTCAACCTAACTTGGTTCACCTTTAACTTGACTTGGTGGTGCTTCAAATTGGCTCAATCTCTCAGCTTCAGCTTCCTTTGCTTCTACTTCAGCTTCCTTTACTTCAGCTTCAGTTGGTTCAACCTTACTTGCCGCACCTTCAACTTGGCTTGGTTGTGCTTCAAATTGGCTTGCTTCAGCTTCCTTTGCTTCTGCTTTAGCTTCCTTTACTTCAGGTTGGCTTGGTTCAACCTGACTTGCCTCACCTTCAACTTGGCTTAGTTGTGCTTCAAATTGGCTTGCTTCTGCTTTAGGATGGCCTGGTTCAGTTTGGGTTGGTTCTACTGCTTCAACTTCAGTTGGTTCGGATTCTTGTTGTTCTGCAGCAAGCACACAAGGTAGCCGCCTTCCTTCCCACCTCTTTTGCACGGTATGTTTCACTCTAGGTCTTGGTCTTGGAATGTGCTTGTTGTATCCCACCTCAGCTTGCTCCTCAGCCTTATTCCTTTGCCCCTGTCCAATATTGTCATTTCCAGCTTGGGCCACACTTTCAAAAGCAAACAAGTCAGGCACCAAGTCACTAAGACCAGTAAAGGTGCCTTGACTTTGCTGCCTTCCACCCTCAGTAGCTTCCAAGTCTGAGTCTGAGTCCAAATTAATGACCCCATCTGCCCTTACCTTCTGCCTAACTCCTTCTTGCCTTGCATTAACATCTCCACCACCAACCATATTAACTCCACTTGAACCACAACCTGACACACCAAGCCTATTTAGCATACTCCCAGCAATGTTTGCTTCCAGTTCCACCTTCCTTTTCTCTGCTGCTGTTAATCTATTCAAAGGATTCTCCCAATTTGGGTCCACTGGCCTCAAATCATCCTCCTCTGCCTCCTTCTTCCTCCTCTTCCCTCCACCAGTAATGAAGACACTAATCTGCCTTGTCTTCAGTGGAATAAGCTTCACCATCTCAAGTGCATCTGCATCGTTTCTAAGTGGCATCCATCCCTCATTGCAGTAAGTCCTAGGCATCTTGTAGTAATATGAAATTGGCTTCTCCCTGTACCCAAGATCCCAAGCAATGTTTCCAAACTCTGTCCATGCAATCTTATCAGGATCTAGGCCATCTAGCCAAATTTTCCCACCATCCCTGTTGAACCTAGCCACTTTGTACTTCTTCGTACCATCAGGCATCTTGTCAAAGTAACCACCATGGTGTATAAATCCTCTGGAACTAAAATGAAATTGAAAAAGCACAAGATTAATGCTCAATCTCTCATCAAAATTGCTTCCCAAAAATTCCAGAAAAAGCAAAACAACTTCAAAATTGCTTCCCAGCACAAGATTATGTTTCCCAGAAATTCCAGAAAAAGTAAAACAAAAAAAAACATATATAATCCAAGTTCATCAAATCGAAATGGGTACCCAATCGAAACAATAAAAACTGTTTTTGCATATTCAAACAAGAAGAATCCAATGCAATGGTGTAAATGACAAGGAAAATACTACTTATCAATACAAGGACCCATCCCAATCTAGATTTAAATATTCTGCCTCAAATCCCCAAACCCTAAAAAACAATTTGATTTTAATCTAAACCCTAAATGGTAATCTGAGCTAACAAAACGGGATTCTCTGAAAACCATGACCAGTTCCATGTTATTACTGACTTTATCAAAAGAGAGAGGAATTAACACTTACTATCTTCTCTTTTGGGTCCAGATTCTCTAAAGAATCTCCACATCTTCGCCATCGATCACTTTTTGTCAGGAATAAAATTGAATGAAGCCCTTTTCCAATCTGGTTGATTCGCTTTTGTCGACCTTTTTGTTTTGGGAGCAATAGTTTGGGACTGATTTAGGTATGAGATTTTCTCAAAGTGTGGTTAGTTTAGAGGGAATTGAGTTTTTCATCGATTTTAGGGGGGAATCAGGAGAAAAAGTCTGTTTTGCCCTCACTTTTTTGATCACGTGCGCCTCACGTGCCTCCGGATTACGGAGCCGTAACGGAATTCTGACGTAGGTATTCCGTTGACAAGAAAATTAGAGTGCAGGTATCACTTTGATCACTTTGAAAGTTCAGGTATCATTTCAAAAATCCTCGAAGAGTTCAGACACTGTTGAAGTAAAAAACCCTTCTCAAAATGGTGTAACTATGTACTCTTTTAGTTTAGGGAGAGGTTTTGACCTTTGTCCTCCTCTTTCTTTCTTGATTTTTTATATATATTTATTTAATAATATAAAATAAAGAGACGGGTGGTGGGTTATCAGGTGTAGCGGTCTTCTCTTCTTCCGAGGAGAGTAGGTGCCTCGCTCAATGACCGCTAACGAGGGGTTGATATCGCCTAATCCTCTATTTAATTAAATAAAAAAAAAAACTTTCTGTAAGTGGGCAGAGCCATCTCAAAAGTTTTGGAGGCACTGTGCGACATAGAAAATATGGCTCTCTTTACGCGATTATACATGAATATATCATTGAATTTTTTTTTATTTTTTATTATCAAATAAACAACTCAAATGCTACAACTAGTCTTTCGTGAATCGAACTCACAACCTCCTACTTACGAAGGGGAGACTATGCCGCTAGACCAAATGGTACTGGGTATCATTGAAAATTTTTGTTATATACAAACAAATGTAAATACATAATTAATTACTTTAGGTTGTTTTTTATTTTTTCGGCCCTTTTATCTTATATTATTATTCCACTTCTTTAAAAACAAAAAAATATAGAGAGAAAGAGGACTAAAGCTTGTTAACAAAAATCCATTAATAGACAAAATTACAATTGAATTATAAATTATTAACGAAGATAAATACAATACTATCTAAAAGACAGAAATAAATGAAACAAGGATCAAGGACAAATGTAATATCTACCAGAACAAGAAAATGGAGGCAGAAAAAGGGGCCCAAAAAAAGATGAAATAAAAAGCAAATCACCTACAATGAGGAAAAGGGGTCCAAAAAGAACAAGAAAATGCAGGTAGGAAAAGGGGCCCAAAAAAGAAATAAAAAGCAAATCAGCTGCAATGAGAATCAAAGTTGTACTACTAAGTTGGAAAGAGAGCTAATTGCCAACTGAACTACAAAACTTTCAAGTAGTGAGGGCCCTTTCATAAATAATATAGATGTTCAAAGAAGTATATATATAAGGCCCCAAAATTTGGGGGCCCTGTTCCATCGCACACTTTGCACAGCCTCTAAGCCGGCTCTGTAAGTGGAAAGTTGTGAGTTTAACTCATGAAAGATTACAACCAGTTGTTAATGTAATAAAAAAAAAACTTGAAATACAAAATAATAAAAGAAAAACAATAAATAGAAAGTAGGAAAAGTGAGAAAGTGATACAGCTTATGGATCCAGAAAGATGCACTTAAGCTTCGGGGGGTTCAAACTGAAAACCTAAGCACAACACCCCTGCATTCTCCAAACGGATTTGACATGGAACCAATTCGTTCCAAGTACCGATGCCTTGTTGTCATCAGGATCCAGTCCCTTCTGCCGTAAAGTTGAAATAGCCAACCACCCAAGAAAAGTAGGCCACACCTTCCTCACAACGAACCCTGATGAAAAGGAAGTCGAGAGTACCAAAATGGCGACAAGCGCTATATAGATTTATGCCGAGCTAGTGACTTGAATACACATTTACGCAAGCGTACGTATCATTGTCAAGATAGGGAAGTATTATGCCCAAAGTTTATCGTACCACGGGGATTAGTGGCTAGCCCACAATCCTTGGGTAGTCGGTACTAAAGTCACTAAGCAAATAAAATAAAGGAAAGTAAAACAAATAAAAATGCTAATCTAAGGCACCAAGCCTTAGCAATGCTCGGCTTTGATTTTCACCAAAGCCTAATCAAAACTAAGAGCCTAGTGATGAATATTTACAATGAGTCGAAATTCAATATTTTGAGAGTTGATTTAGATTAACAAAAATATAATGAAATGTAAAGCAATTAATAAAAATGCAAATAAATTAATAAAAGTGTAACCAAATAGATGGGAATGTCGGGTGTTAGGGAGGCTCCTTCACCCAAATTCTATGTGTCGGAAGCTAATCTAATGTAGATGCAAATTCCTACTTTGGCGGTAGTCGTATCCAAGGCGGTTCAAGGCTCAAGGACCGAAATTCCCTTTCATGGTATTCCTACTCCGATTCAAGGGTCGTAGGAACTCACTTGGCATGAATTAGAGCCGGTTCAAGGGTCACTAATTCACATCAAGAGGCGTAGAGATTGAGGAATTAGACTACTAAGCGACCCGCCCGCGCAATCACGCAACGGGTGTAAATCACCATGCTTATAACCCCTCGAATACGAAATTGAAGGTTTCTAGCTTAGGAATGAGAGAGGGTCAAGCCTCTAACTCCATCCTAGACATGCTCAAAATACACACCCTAGAGTTGACTAGGCTCCTAGACATGCATTTTAACCCAACAAAAATAGATATAAGCATCCATCATATGAAAATTGCATCATTACATTAAATTAAACATATTTTACACAAAATTTGGGTTAGGGACACAACCCTAAACCCCAACAAGGAAATTACTCACAACTCATAATCATAGACATCAAAATTACAAAATTCAAATACAAAAGAGAAGAGAAGTGTAGGAGAAAACAAGAATAGTCACAAATAGCTAAAAGCTAGCATGACTAGTCTTGATTTACAACTCCCACAATTAACCAAGTCTTGAATCTTGTAGAGGAGAAGTCTTTCATGAATCTTTGAAGCTTTGGGTGAGTAAATCCTATGAATACCCAAAAGAAAACTAAACAAAATAAGAGAAATGGAAGGGAAAGAGGGAGAGGGCAGCAGCCCTCCCCAAAGTTGCTGGGCGGCGATCTGTTCTCTGTAGTGTTCTTTTTGAGAAATGATGAATCCCTCAACTAAAAGGAGTGGCTGGTCGTGAGGAGAGAAATTGGATGAGTAATGGACGGCTGTGATTAAAGAAGACAAAGAAATGGTCGGTGTGGGTGGCTGGGATTGAAGAAGGAAATCTGGTATTTCCTTTTCTTCTTGCTGCGTGTCACATGCTCATTGGTGGAGATGATTATGTTAATTAAGCCATCTCTTCATTCTGTTTGCACAGCCCACGTGCCTCCTTCTATAATTAAACAATTGTTTAATTAATTAAACATTTGTTTAATTAATTGAACATTGTTTAATTAATCACATGCTCATTGGTGGAGATGATTATGTTAATTAAGCCATCTCTTCATTCTGTTTGCACAGCCCACGTGCCTCCTTCTATAATTAAACAATTGTTTAATTAATTGAACATTGTTTAATTAATCCCTCTCATATTATTCTATTTTTTTCTCTCTTTTGCTCCGGTCTTTACGCACCTCTGCTCAAATTATATTAGGGTGGTCGGTTTCCATTTCCTCGTTCAAGTTGACTATGGTTGACTTTTTGTCCTTTTATCGAAAACTCCGAATTTGCACAATTTCACACCATTTTGTCCGGTTTCCGCAACTCCACTTATTTTCTACAAAATAAATAAAAGTGGATTAATTACATAATAATTGACATGAGGATTAGCTTAATTCTAGTGTTTTAGATACGATAACATGCATAAAAATGCCTGTAATCAGCTAGTGTCTAGTAGATCGAGGATCAGATCCCCGGTATATCGACGATAAGCACCAGTAAAGGGAGGGCGGCTTGAGCTGCACTATCTTTTCGATTATTAACTCGCATCTTTTAGTTATTTTTAATTTATATAAATAAAGTAATGTTGAAAACTTGTTCAGTACTATTTGCTTTGCTGACAGTAATATTTTTTTTTAAGTGAAAAATCGCGAGTTAAACTCACGAAAAATTAATTGTTGTATTTATCGGTCGTTAATGTAATAAATAAAAACTTGAATACAAAATAATAAAAGAAAAACAATAAATGAAAAGTTGGAAAAGTGGGAAAGTGATACAGCTTTTGGACCCAGACCCGGCTAGTTGCGATTCTGGGAGCTCGAAGAGAGTTAGAGAGAGATGTGGTATGTGATTTTTAGGTTTTTAATTTAATTTATTTTTTATTTTTTTTATTTTTTAACCTGATCCACCTAAAATCCAGTTCTTTTTTTTTTTACATGATTTTCAAGAGGATTTCTATTGGGACCTCCAAATTCGCTCATTTAACCTCTATATCTTTTGAATTAATGAATTACATATATATCCTCTTGTAAAATGACAATTATGGACAATGAATTATAATCAACTGGTATATATTTTATTTACAAACTTCTCTACCTAGTTTTAACACAAATTAAAGACTAAGAAATTGTTTCAAAACTTTTATTGAGTTCCTAGTCTAGACTTTGTTTAAGGTTTGGTTGGAGGATGAACTTTGGGTGGGAGACGGTGGTTTTTAATATTTTTTTTTTTTTTCTACCTTCATGAGTTGCGTGTTATTTTTTATTATTATTTTTTTTATATCAATTTTTGTAACCTTTCATTTTTATTTTTGAATAACCTTTCATTTTTTATAAGGGTTAGAAACATAGGAATCATGTCTAACCGTTTGATTTATGACTGCTTGATCAATTTCTGTGTTATGACCGTTTGATTCATGATTTAAAGTTCTAGAAATTTATTTTGGGCATTTTTTAGGTTTGCATGCAAAAAAGAACAAAAAACAAAAAAAGGAATGGAGGTGTAGTTAGTGAATTGAGGTATAATGAGTATTTTATTTTTTTGTATGTGAATAATATAACTAAGGTTATTTGAGGAATTCAAAAGGAGGTTTAGTGAGTAAATATTTGTATTTAAAAGCGCAAAAGAGGTGTAAAGAGTATGAGAGGTCAAATGAGCAAATTTGAAGGTCTGAATAGAAACTCTCGATTTTCAATTATTTAGAGTTGCGGTGCCACCACCATCTATCTCCTTCTATGACGAGCTTACTCACATGACTTTGCTTCTTCCCATTGAAGAGTCAAGATAGAAACCCAACCCACTGCCATACAATTTCCTCGGCTGTCGCCACTTGTCCAGATGATTTTGAGCCAAGCAATTCCAAGTCCAACTCAATCCCATCCTTTACAAAGCTTCATTGATCAAAAGAGGCGGCTAAGAAACATGGATCAACAAACATGGATCAGTTATTCAAATGATAGGAATCAGTCACAACTCGCACATACAACGACGTCAAGTCAAGGTCAACAAACATGGATCAGTTATTCAAATGGTAGGATGATGTCACTCCAATCTACAATTCAGAGAGATGCACTTAAGCTTTACCTAGACTCGTAGGGTTTGCAGCGACACAGACAAAATAAGCTGTTTTCTGCGTTATAGGGCGCCAGCACAATCGATGCTTGTTAAAGCTCTGAGGACCACCCTTCACGACCCAATTTTGATCGATGGTTTGAAAACTACGTACTAATATCTAAAAATCTCTTACTGTCAAATCTAAAGTACTAAAGTTTATCAAATGATACCAGATGATTTGATAAAAATAATAAAAATAAAAGTAGCAAAATTTCTTTGTTCATGCACTATTTCTGAATTTTCCCATACATCTATGTAGCACTTTGATGATTTATCATAAGGAAAAATAAATTACATAAAACACAAGTGCGTGGAAAACGAGCTACAACAACATCATCCTATGTCAATCATTTATCCTAAACGTACTCTCATTACCAAATTAATAGCAAACCTATTCGTCTTCGTCTTCTTTTTTTGTTTTGGACAAGTATTCTGTCGGCTGGAAAGTTACAGTTTTTTTTTTGGTCCGAAGCTCTGAGTCAAAAAGTTATAGGTCAGGTCTACTCCTTAAAAAAAGCAACAAAAAAAAATGAAGGTTAAAGTCCTTGTCCAAAATGGCAAAATGAATCTCCACAAAGATATTTACAAAGAAAAAATCCCAATTGCCAAGGATTTCTTCATCATTAGCAAATCTCCATCCACCGTAGTTTTTTTTTTTTTTTGATGACATATCTCCATCCACCATTAGCCTTCGCAGGTCGAGCTAATTCAAGTTAACAAATAGATATTTCAATACGCTCCCTTCTTGGAAACTTCATGCGAACCCAGCAGCTTCTTTACTTTTGTTTCAATTATTGTAAAGAAAAGTTTTCTGTACTCACTGTACTCTCAACCTTTTTTTTTTTTTTGACTTTTTTGGTCTGCCAATTAAAATGAAAAAGAAAACAAAGTTGAGACTAATTATTATTCAACTTTACTCTTCTTTCAATACTTAAACATGATCCCTCAAAGCCAGATGTAGCTCGCTTCCCTCTACAGCAGATAGACAATAATATCTCGTTAGAAAGATCGAGGACCTAGCTGCTAGCCAGTAACAATGTCTAGATCCCAGTTCCAGTTTCTTGTGCTGCACTTTACTAGTCTGTTCATCTTGTGGGCTATGAGCAGCAGGGCAACACTAGCTGCAGCCTCACCGGTGCCCCCCACAGACTCGATAGCAAAGCTTCACTGCCCGTCCCATTGTGGAGACATTGCAATCCCATACCCTTTTGGAATTGGAGAAGGCTGCTACCTTACTGGCAGCGACACAGGTTTCTACAGCAACTCGTTCCAGATAATATGTAACTACTCAACCAGCCCTCCCAAACCTTTCTTGACCAGCACGAGTCTTGAAGTGCTGGAAATCTCTATTGAAGGAGAACTCCTGGTCAGAAGCCCCATAACCTTCTCAAATTGCACTGACAAGCCGGGGCTGCCGAGCAACCGCCAGACCTACAACCTGGAGCAAACCCCTTTCTGGTACTCCCAGGATAACAGATTCACTTCAATGAGTTGTGGAGGAATTGCCCTAATGACAAAATTTTCTAATGGGTTGACAACAACACTTGGTGGCTGCTTGTCCATTTGTGACTACTCTAGTAGTAACCCTGTATTAAAGAAGAATACCTGCATTGGTATCAACTGCTGCCAATCCACCTTTCCTAAATATCTAAAGAACTTCAATGCTAGCTTTGCAGACGTAACTATAAACGCTCGCAGTGCTAACGAATGCAAGTATGTATTCGTTGTAAAGCAAAGTTGGTTTACTAGAGCAAATATGTCGGTCATTGGTGATATGGACTACGTCCCTGTGGAGCTGAAATGGAGCGCACGCTCATATTCGGATATCTCGAACAATTGGACTGTCTCTAACAATAGCACATATATCAGCGATGATGGACGTCTACTCTTATGCTCAAAAGGCTATGAAGGAAACCCTTATCTTCTTCATGGATGTCAAGGTAACTAAATCGATCTCTTGCTATATATGTCCGTGTGTGTGTGTGTGATTTTGGTCTCATTGGTTTTTTTTCATTATATATATGTATTTTTGTGTTGTCACAATTTCAGATATCAATGAATGTGAGGGTCGACCATGTGGTAGTTACGAGATCTGTATCAATTATCCTGGAGGCTTTAAGTGTGATCCTCCACCGACAAGCTTACGGCCGGAAAAGCTGGTTGTTATAGGTATTTTTTCAACTTTCTAATTTTCTTTTTGAATAGATACGAATTTTTTTTTCTCCACCTCGGCGAATTTTTGGGCCAAGCTGGATTTGAACCAGCGTAGACATACCACTTATTCCATTGAACTTTCTAAATATTAAAACACTAAGAGCACATTTATTTACTTGGAATGAGAATGAAAATGAAGATAATGATTCCGGGGTATGAGTGTTCTTACGTTTACTAACATATAAAAGTATTGGAATGGGTGCAGGTCACACCTCATTATTAGGAATCGATTTAGGAATCAGGGGTTATGGGGTTCCAAGTATGTAAACGTATCATAAAATAAATTTTGATTACTAATGTGCCAGTTATTTGGTATATAATTAACAAATAAATGCAACATATCTATTATAGAAAATTATTTATATTCTTTCTTATTTGATTGAGCTATATATCCAGTTACAAGCACTGTTTTTGGAGTTCTACTTATACTCATTTGGGGATGGTGGTCGCACAAAGTGATAAAAAAACAGAAGAACATCGAACGCAAGAAGAAATTCTTCAAACAAAAGTTGGAGCAACAAGTATCTTCAGGTGAAGTCAATGTTGAGAAAATTAAGCTGTTTAGTTCCAAGGAGCTAGAGAAAGCCACAGACCATTTTAATGTAGACAGAATTCTTGGTCAAGGAGGCCAAGGTACTGTTTACAAAGGAATGCTGGCAGATGGAAGAATTGTTGCTGTGAAGAAGTCTAAACTAGTTCATGATGGGGAAATTAGACAATTCATCAATGAAATTGTCATTCTTTCCCAAATTATCCACAGAAATGTGGTCAAACTTTTGGGTTGTTGCTTGGATACAGAAGTTCCCCTTTTGGTTTATGAATTCATTGCCAATGGAACACTTTATGAATATATTCATCAGCAGAATGAAGAGTTTCCTCTTACATGGGAAATTAGACTACGAGTTGCCGTCGAAGTAGCAGGAGCTATTTCCTACTTACATTCTGCAGCTGATTTTCCCATTTACCATCGAGATATCAAGTCATCTAACATACTCCTAGATGAGAAATACAGAGCAAAAGTAGCAGACTTTGGGACTTCTCGATCTGTTTCGATTGACCAAACACACCTTACCACACTAGTACATGGAACATTTGGTTATTTGGACCCAGAGTACTTCCAATCTAGCCAATTTACTGACAAGAGTGATGTTTATAGCTTTGGTGTGGTACTTGTTGAGCTCTTAACTGGACAAAAACCAGTTTCTTTGGCAAGATCCCAAGAAGAAAGAAGCCTAGCAACTTATTTCCTTCTTTCTATGGATCAAGATTATCTGTTTGATGTTCTAGATCCTCAAGTTACGAGATATGGGGGGAAAGAAGAGATTACTGCAGTTGCTAACCTTGCAAAAAGATGCTTAAATTTGAATGGAAAGAGACGACCTACTATGAAAGAAGTAGCAGTTGAGTTGGAGGCAATTCAATCGTCAATTAAGGCCTCTAATCATGTTGATCCAAATTTGGAAGAGGTTGCATATATCCAAACTCATGAAATAACCGAGGCTTGGGATATTGTTTCTACATCAACAGGGCCTTGTATCGATGGTGGTACGTCTTCATTCGATGCACAACCACTGTTGACTTTGAAGACTCTGTGAACCTTGTTCTCTTGTTTGAGGTTAACTCCTTTTGTTCTTACATCGTGTAGCACATATGCATTTTCGTTCGTCTCAAATTTTCCTCGATGGGGTTCAAGTAGCAGATTCTTTTACTAAGTTAATCTCTCTTCAAATGGTTTGACATGGTGGGATTTGCCTCCTAAATTGGTCTTCTTATTGTCCCAGAGATTTTTTTGGAACTTTCCAATTCGTTTTCATTTTTTTTTCTCTAGATATTGTATTTGTCATTTGTTTTTTTGTATTTTGGGGAGTAGTATCGTTTCGATCACTCCATTTTTTTTCTTTTTCTTTTTGAGGCGTTAGGTTTCATGTCTCCTTCTTGCTGATTGTATTATCTTTTTCCTTTTCATTTTAATAAAAGACCCTGTGAGAATGTGAATAAATTTTAAATTAATCAAGTGAGAGATTTGTTGTAAAATGAAAAGTAAGAGAGTTTGAGAGAAGAGAGAAATGATGCAGAGAATGGAGTGTATTATTCATCTCACCATGAGGAGCTTTCTATAAGACTACATGGTGCAAACAAAAAGGTAATGCCTAATTACAATTCAATTACTCCTACAGTTACAACCTATCAATCACTAATCAATAGTGGTTGGCAAAGATTACTCAACAACTATTGCATGATTATCCACAAATATTTACAACACTCCCCCTTGGATATTCCATGTCAATAGTGTTGCCTTTGTTGTGCGCCTCTAAGTTGCCTCGTCAAAAACCTTGCCAAGTAATAAAAACCCTGTGGGACAAAAACAACCTTGGTCGAAGGAGAAAAAGAGTACAACGGGAAAATCATAACGTGATCACGTGACCATCCTGAAGAGCACATCTTTGGCATGGTCACGTTAAAAGGCTACCTTATTAACGGGAACCGATTTCACACTAGGGAGTCTGAAAAAGGGACATAGAATTGTGGTGTTTCTGTTGAAGCTGACACATATTGCCGAGCAAGTGCAAGAGACACAATGCTGAAATTGGATAAAGTAGATTATTATGGGGTTATAAAAGAAATTATTTTTCTAGACTATCGCAAATTCAAAGTTCCAATGTTTCACTGCGATTGGGCTAACATAGTAAATGGTGTCAAGGTTGAAGAAGGATTTACACTAGTTAATCTTAGAATAGGCCAGCATCAGTTTCAAAGGGATCCTTTTATCTTTACATCACAAGCAAATCAAGTGTTTTACTCCAGAGAAAGTGATGTATCGAATTGGTCTGTAGTCCTAAGAGCACCACCAAGAGGCTTGTATGATAATGAGAATCCTGGTGAAACTGATTACATGCCATCTGTACCATTAGATTTGTCAGAACTTTCCCTAAATTTCGTAGATGAAGATTTAAGAAGAAATCATTGTGATGTGATGAGTGAGGCATCGGTAATGCGTGTTTGCATAGCATAAACATCTATAGATGACCTATTTATATAAGATGATTCTTTGTACCATTTTTAGTTATATCTAACTATATCACTTTGTTTGTTAACAGACTGACAGCGAAAGTGGTGACGGTGAGTCCACAGAAATCTGATTTGAAGACCATACAGATCTTTTGTCTTCACACTTGAGAATCTGCCAAGTTAGTATCATGTGTACTGGAGAAGTAAGTTCAATCTTAAAAAACTAAATTTGATATTGAAATTTTTTAATGTTTCTTTTGCCTCCACACTTGAGAATTTGCCAAGTTAGTACGTATATGCAGATATATGTTATATAGAGTTTTTGCCTTCTTAATGTTTTTTTCCCCTTCTTGGGGTTTACATATCCTGTGTTATAGGTTATTAATAATAAGGTTTAGAAATTGAGAAAGAATGCAGAACTGAAAATGACGAGGCTAAAGTTTTTTAAGTGGGGTGACTTGGTATTTGGTCTCCTCCTCTTTGAATGAAACTTGACCTTACAAACTCCTTATCATAAGTTGCCATGTGCTGTAATTCTATGAACTTGAGAAGCATCAACCACTTCAACTTTTCATTTCTTATGTTATCAAATTTTGTTTTTCTAATGTCGGTTGAATACCGAACCTGGCCTTTTATGCCAAAATGCAACCTCACTTCACTTTGTGTATGTCCAGACTTCAAAAAAAGGTGGCAATAAAGGAAAAAAGCCAAAAAAGAGTATAGAGGCAGCTGTTATTGCTATTAACATGGAAGAAAGGAATTCAGGAATAAGAATTTCGGATGGAGGTTCTAATAACTCACATAGGGAATCACATACTCCATCACCTAATAGTCCTATTAGGTGTGAAAATGAGACAACCTCAGATTATTCGAAGAGACCTCCAAGGGGCAAAGCAAAGGGGGATAAAGATTTTAAGAACAAGGGTCGGTTGAAGTTCAGTTCAATGTCAGAGGTCAGCCTTATGGGGAATATGAAGCAAGGTTCTCCTCCTTCCTTGGAGTCACAGCAAGAGAGTTCGTACCATTGACAACTGAGTGGAAAAACCTCACTGATAAGTACAAAAGTCAAATTTGGGAACATATCATGGTAAACTACTTTCTTATAATTTGGACTTGCTTATCTTATTTGATCTTTCTCTTCGCTAGTCCTATTAGTAATGGAGCATTGGAAACTCTAATATATTGTTCAATTGTATTTTGTAGCAAAAATATATTGTTCCAGAAATTTGCAAAAGAAATGTGTTCCGTAAAATGATGAAGTTGTGGCGAGATTACAGATCATTGACAATGAAAGAAGTGATGCAGCAAGCTGAATCGGTAGGCTTACCATGTGCTGCTGCCCTCCTCAAACCTGATAATATAGATTCAATGGAAGTGTGGTTGGATTTTGTAAAATCCAGAACCACAGAAGCATTTAGGGTAAGTTAGTTTTCTGCAAAACATGTTATATTTGCTTTATGTGAAAACATTAATATTATCACTTTGGTTTTTGATAGGAAAAGTGTGAAAGATTTAGGTTGATGCGACAAGGCAGAACCTTATTGCATAGAACAAGTAGAAAGAGTTTTGCATGTCTTGAAGAAGAGCTGGTACCAAAAAATTTAATCATTACACTTTATGTCTTAATATTACAAGAAAGCTGATATATGTAATTGTCTTTTTATAGAAGCAACAAAGTGAGACACCAGATGCAATAACAAGGTCCGATATTTGGCTTCGTGCCTATGAAGTGAAGAAAAAAGCAGGCGAAGAAGTTGAGGATCCAGAAATAGTGGTAACAACTAAATCTTGTATAATTTCTTGTTCATGTCATTCATCTTGTAGTGCTGGTTTCAGATTTCTATGCTTTACTTCCATATTGAACTTTAGTCAGAATTGAGCATTATTTTCAGTTTAATCAACTCATTATTTTCAGTTCAAATAATGCTCATATCATTCATTTTCAGTCAATGTTTTTATTGTTTACTCAGCAATTCAGCCTTAACAATTAGCTATGATGTTGATACTTGTATAGCATTGATGGATTCAATTATGTATTTTCCAGAAACTAGTACGAAAGTACAAGGAAGAAGAAGAAGTAACACAACCGTGTTCGATAAAAACTTATGCTGTTGCAAGGGCACTTGGTCCTGACCCGCGAGGACGAGTTAGAGGACTTGGGTTTGGTGCACTCCCTTCAAAAGTGGATGGTCAGATACACGTTGCTAATAAGGTCACTATGCTAGAGAATGCTCTTGCTGCTCAAACACAACAGGTGGACCGATTGACAGAGTTAGTGCAAGGTCTCGTTGCTCGGCTAGACAAAGGAGAGAATGTCAATGTAAGTCTTCAGCATTAAGTTACTGTTTTCAGTTTTGTTCATGCTATTTATCTCATTTAATTGGTCAAATAATTATTGTTTTGTTTGCTGTTATTTAAGGAAAACACAAGTGTGCAACAGTCTGCTAATTGGATTGCACAAAGAAAACGAAAAGAGAATCTGAACTGTTCTGGTGATATAGCACAAAGCAAGCAGAAAGATGCTAGTGTTATAAGTTCTAACAGGGAGAGGAGCAGTAGGGAGCAAATCAAAGAAAATACCTACGGAAAGGAGCCACATTTGGGAAACGGTAGGCCAAAAAAGAGCCAAAAGACAGATGCAGCTGAAAAAGTGTACTTGCTAAGTTGGTTTGCTAAAGAAGAAGAAGTCGTTGCTACTGGTGGCATTTTGTCAAAAGATCCAGAAGCTTTGGTGCATCATGTGCCTCTAGGCCATGATTGTTGGAAAATTTCAGTGCACGAAGTTTTTTATGATATAGCTTTGTATCAACCGACAAGTGA
This sequence comes from Rosa rugosa, assembly GCF_958449725.1. NCBI lineage: Eukaryota > Viridiplantae > Streptophyta > Magnoliopsida > Rosales > Rosaceae > Rosa > Rosa rugosa. The sequence goes on from NC_084820.1 coordinate 38,705,984, forward strand.
GTTCAATAAGCTTGATGCATCTAGAGGAAGTGTAATCGCATGGCCTATCAAATATATCAAGGTGAATTTGGCTGTCAATTGAGGTACATTAATATATCTTCTCTTTTAATTTGTCTCTTTTAATTTTTTAACTGCAATGTGGTTGTGATTATTGCTGTTTGATTTATTAGTTTGTTTAGGATTGGAATTTGGTAGTGTGATTTTATGTTTAGCTTGGGAATAACTACTTGTGCATATAAACAGAATTTTAGAAAGTTGAATAAACTACTTCTTCGGTTCTATGATCCTTTGTCTGGTGAGATTTTGCTGCTTTATACTAGTTTGGCAAGAAAACTAGAGAAACAAAAATAGTAAAAAACATGCAGGGCAGCTCCTATCCCAGTGCTGCCTTTAACTGCTGGAGTTAAGTTGAAGCTCAAGAGTATTTTCAAAATTTCATGAACCTTTTGTTGTTAAGTTTTGGAAAGTGAAATTGGTCCTTATCATTTTCTTATGGACCAATATCTTATTAGTTGGTTGTTTGTTCTTTTTGACTAGTGGTCAGTTTTGAGTTGATTGGTATGTTGTTTATTCAGCTGTTTGGATATTGAGAGTAGGATTGATGGGCCGGGTGAGTTTAATGCAGATGCATATAACTGTTTGTGTGCATATGTATGTGTGTGTTGTGTATACATTTAGTACAATTCTGATTCTTTTGAATATGGATACAAGCTGCAGATTTGATATCTTGGGCAGGAATCGTAATGGTTGTCACTGCTTGTCTTTGTAGGCTCTATGATGTGCGACTTCTTTATGGGAAATGGTTGGCATGTGGCATCGTATCAAGCTATCATCAGCTCCTTCAAGTACTCATGTAATCAATCGGAAGACAATTCTAATCTAGCTAGCATGTTATATATTTGAAAACCAGTTTAACCATACTATGATTTTGTAACATGAAGTTATTCAATTGATATAATTTACTACATGAATGCTTTTGTTTATTATGCTTGAATGAAAGGGTTTAATTGAAAGTATTGCTACTAGAAGAGTGAATGAAGACATCTTTTACGACATGCAAAATGGTCTTTTACGACACGCAAAATGGTCTTTTACAGCACACAATCAAAGTTGTAAAACATCTTTCACAGCGCGCAAAAGAGTGTTTTACGACGCACATTTTGTGTGCCACAAGAGAAATTTATCTTTTACGACATGCTTCTTTGTGCCGTAAAGTTGTCTTTTACGGCTCACATTGTGTGTCGTAATTAAAAGACCAGTTTTGCTGTAATGTGAGTATGGAGTAGTCGTATCAGAACTTTAGAGATTGATGAAGTCTTCTCATCGGGATCATAAATAGGTAGTATGTCTATGAGAGAGATGCATTAGAGTTGCTGCCCCAAAACCTTGCCCAGCAAACCCAGTGGGAAAAACCCGTGGTCGAAGGGAAGAGATGAGCAAATGTGTATATGTCGAATCAAAGCATCTTTAGGATGTAGTAAGTAGAGTGACCATGCCAAAGATGTGCCTCATTAAAATCTTGCCACGTAACAAAACCCAGTGGGACAAAAGAACCCTGAACGAAGGACAAAAAGAGTACACGATGGTCAAATGGGTATGCTTCAGGATACTCCCCCTAATTTTGACTCCCCTAGAAAATTACATGTTAGGTAATTTAGATAGTTTACGTAGACCAATACCTTGGACATGCTTCTGGAATGTAGACTTGGTGAAGAGGTCTGCATGATTGTCTTCAGATCAAATCTGCTTAACTTCAATCTTCTGATGCTCCTGTTGTTGCTGATTGAAGAAGAAATTAGGTGCAATAGGTTTGGTGTTGTCTCCTTTGATGAAACCCGTCTTCATTTACTAGATGCAAGCAGCATTATCCTCGTGGATAGTGGTTGGTTCATTAGTGGTGAAATGCAGTCCACATGTGCTTCGAACATGCTTTGTGATGGCTCTCAACCATATATATTCACGTACTGCTTCATGAAGCACTAGAATCTCAGCATGATTCGAAGAGGTAGCAACAAGAGTCTGTTTCATAGACCTCCAAGAGATTGTAGTATTCCCAATGGTAAAGACATAACCAGTTTGGGAACGCGCCTTGTGCGGGTCTGATAGATAACCTGCATCAGCATATCCAACAAGGCGAGCATCATTCTGAGGATCAAGGGGGTTTGATCCATTTCTTGATGCATAGGGATAGAATAAGCCCATGTCCACCGTACCTCCAAGGTAGCGAAAAATGTCTTTTATGCCATTCCAGTGGTGGCGTGTTGGCACAGACCTATATCTAGCTAACAAGTTCACATCGAATGAGATGTCCTGTCTAGGGCATTGAGCCAAGTACAATAATGCACCTATTGCACTTAGATATGGGACTTCTGGCACCAATATCTCTTCGTTATCATCTGCAGGACGATACGGTTCTCTCTAGACTTTGGACGACCATGGGTGTGCTTGCTTTTATCCTCATTAAAGCGTCTTAACATCTTCTGGATGTAATTTGGTTGATGGACCAAAATTTCATCTGCACTATGCTCGGGCTCCAGGTCGAGACAATAATTTGTTCTCCCAAGGCCTTTCATCTCAAATTTCGACTTCAGCTGCTTTGTGGTCTCCTTGATCTCTTCAGAAGTATCAATCAAATTCATGTCATTGACATAGACCGCCACAATTCCAAACTAGGAGCTTGTTTCCATAAACACGCATGAGCATAGTTTATTATTCACATATCCCATCCCGATAATATTCACTTAGACGGTTATACCACCTCTGTCTAGATTGTTCCAATCCAAAAATTGAACGCCTCAAAACTAATGGAGGGGGTGTTTCATGGTCTAGAATTATTTGCATCGGGTATATTAAGTCCTTCGGGAACTTTTATGTATATCTTTGTATCATGATCCCCATAGAGATAAGCTGTGGCCACATTCATAAGCTCCATATTCTGCTTTTCAGAAACTACCAAACTGATAAGGTGGCGAAACGTTATGACGTCAATTACGGGAGAATACGCCTCCTCGTAATCAATCACAGTTCGTTAAGAAAATTCTTACGCCACTAAACGAGCCTTGTGTATCACTATCTCATTTTTCTCATTACGCTTACTTATAAATACCCATTCAAATTCTACGGGTTTAACATAGGGAGGTGTAGGAACAACAAGTCTAAACACCTTTCTCTTTGTCAAGGAATCTAATTTGACCTGGATTGCTTATTTCCTTTTTATCCAGTCGTCTCTTTGACATTCATCAACAGAGCAAGGTTCGAGGTCATCGCTTTATAGTTTCGGTGGCCACCGCAAATACAAACATATCATCGATGATAATCTCATTCCGATTCCCAATCTCACTAAATTTACCGAGATTTCTCTATTCTCAGGAGTGGGTTTAAATGTTGGAGCGTCCCCCAACATCGTCTCTTCTAGGACAAACCCATAATCCGGATTTATCTCATGAGATAAATCGGTTTGAGATTACGATGTTTGTGCCGAGTTTACCCTCTTCCGGGGATATGAATCCTTCGAACCTAATGGTCTACCTCACTTCCAGCAGGGACATATGACTGGTTAGCCGCCATGTTCATACCTCGTCCATCTGGGACGTCACGTCCTATGGGGACGTCTATCATTGCAGGCACATTTGCAGCAGGTATATGTGATCTCGTCACTTTAGATAGATAAGAGAAAGTGTCTGGCATATTGTATTCTATACTCTATAGATCTAGAATTGTCCGCACTTCAATATTTTCGTGCAGTTCGGGGATCAAGATGAGACATACTGGGGACATTTCATGTTAATTCACGCCATTCATCAGGAACGGTGATGCTCTTATCTCCCCCCTAACGGTGGGAAGACTGTCTCATCAAAGTGACAATCCGCAAATCTAGCGGTAAAGGGATCGCTTGTCAAGGGCTCTAAAGGGAAAAAAAATGGATGGGATTCATAATCGACATAGATGCCCATTCTTTGTTGAGGACCTAATTTTGTACATTGTGGTGGCACAAGAACTGCACACCCAAATGCGTGTAAATGCGAAACTTCATGTTTGTACCTAGTCACCAGCTGTAACACGGAGTAAGGTTGGGTAGCAGTGGGCCTCAACTGGACCAACATAGCTGCATGCAAGATTACATAGCCCCATTCAAAAATTAGAAGCTTGATGTGCATTGCCAAGATTCAATTTGCGAGACCATCTTGGGTGTGAACATAGGGATCTACATGTTCAACATCAATCCCAAGGGATATGCAATAATCATTTAAAGACTTCGATGTAAACTCTCCGGCATTATCAAATCTTATGGACTTTATGGGATAATCTGAGTGGTGAACCCTTAATTTCGTGATCTGGGTGAGAGTTTAGCAAAAGTAGCATTTTCTTTTGGACAGTAGTGTAACATGTGATCATTTATCGATACATCAACCAAAACCATTAATATTTAACTGGTCCTCATGGTGGTTGGGTATGTCCACAAATTTTCCTCGCATTCTGTGCAGAAAAATGGTGGTGTATGTACTAGTCTTTGCATACGATGGTCTAGTATTAAACATTTGTAACGAGTAAGCTTGGCATAGTGTGTCATTATACACAAGACCCTTATCCAGAAAGGGATGCACGTGTGATAAGTTGAGGATACGGTGCATCATACTTTGACTTGGGTGTCTCAAACGGTCATGTCATAGCAAATAGTTGCGCAAATTAGTTAGCTTATAGCCAACAGATTTCAATTTCTCTAATGTACGCTTCTGGCTACACACTCGGAGGTTATGCAAAGATATTCCACTTCTTTTCCTCAGTGGTTTCAACGTGGTAACCGTTGGTTCGAACATCCTTAACACTCAATAACGTTCTTCTAGAACTTGGAGAATATAAGGCCTCATTAATGGTAAGTTCAATACCATTGGACAACATACGGTGGGTTTTGCCATAGCCCTCTATCAGGTTGGATTGGCCTGATACGGTTGTCACAGAGGTATGAATAGACAATAAGTTTGAAATATATCTCCGATCTGGGAGTATGGTATGAGTAATAGCACTTTTAACCAGACAACAAACTTTCCCACATAATATGCCTATTCATTTATTTAATTCAATGGATCACATGTATAAATAAGTTTATTAAATTAAATATATTCGAACAGAACCACATTTCCATAATCCCAAATAATTGAAAACATAAATCACCAAAGTCCGAAGATGTTTCATTCATTAAGATGAAATGAATATGGCATAAGAGGCCAATTATACCCATGTCATCGAGTTCTAATCCTCGATATGTTCATTAACTGCCCGAAAATCTACGAAATGAATATGGCATAAGAGGCCAATTATACCCATGTCTTCGAGTTCTAATCCTCGATATGTTCATTAACTGCCCGAAAATCTACGATCTCTAGTGTGCTATCGATAGGAACTGACCCTTCAACAAAGTTGGTCTTTCGAGTTCCACGACCGGCGTAATACGTACTCATCTACAGCTTTGACTATCGCACAGCAGGTGCGGGACCAGCATTCAATTCCTCCACATCGACAACAAAGATCATACTGATTTTGGTGGCGGCGGGCCAGACCAGTGTTTCTTTCCAATTGGGCTTGTTGGACAAGGGCACTCTAACATGGGGCCTTGGCTATGTGGCTTACGGTCATATGGACCATTTATTTTTTAGGCCAGTTATATGGGCCAGTTTTGTCCCTTCCAGGGTCACAATTTCTCCTTTCGTGATGAGCAACGTCATTTGCTTCAAGCAAAAGAGCTGCTTGGGTACCGATGGGACTGGCTTGATCATTCTTCAAGGAGATTGTTGTTCTTTTTAGTGAACAACAGGATAGTGATCAATTCCGAGAATTAGTAAAGTGCCTCTCCTTATATTGTTTTGGACAGATGGGCTAGTTCAATATCTTGTTAATAATGTCTTGCTTCAGGCAAGAAAGCATGCCAACTTTAGATAATTTCTTCCAGAAACTTTCAATTGCTAAAATTTGACATTAAATTATGGATATTACTCAACCCTTTAGATAGCTCCAATTGAATACGACCAGGTAAGGAAGTATGAGGTTTAGGTGGAGCGAGGCTCACTTAAGTACACAGCCCCATCCCAACTGATGAGCTCAAAGTGAGTTCTCAAAATTAACTTTGTTGACAATTGTTAGTACATAGCAAGTAAGGATCGTTCTATCAGGGAATTGAGGGTGCTCCTGTCATTTAAACGTCAAGAAAAGAATATTAATTAGACATTCACAATATTTACGAAAATTACAAAGAAATAAAGGGGGATTTCGAAATTGTTTATTTACTAATTAATTATCTAATTAACTAATTACATTGACCAATCAACCAAGAATCAAGATGAGATGGACAGATGAGAATGTATGATGAAGTTTGAATTGTGGAGAATGTACAACCATCCCTCAAAGTTTCTTGGTCAGATTCGAAGTGTGGAGCACGAATCGAAGGTTTGAATTTTTGGGTACTATTTGGAAATCGAGTTTTACTGTTTGAGCTTAGTTTCGGCCTTTCGGGTATTTTCATGTGTTTTCTGACCTGTGGTAGTTGAGAAAGATGTTTGGATGGTTGAGACGAAGTTGCTGCCAAAATATGGTGGCCGGAGGTGGAGGTTGCCGGCGCGTGAACAGCGATTTAATTTCTGTTGTTAGCTAAATTAATTTCTTGTGAGTGGTAGATTTTATAAATGTGATTTTGGTGAAGAGTGGAGGAGTTTTGAATCGATTATGAATTTACGAGAATCCGACCGTCGGATTTCTTTTGAATTTACTTTAGAATTTGTGAATTGACAAATAGAAATTAGTGTAAAGTTTGGGTTGAAATATCGGAGAAAGAAATGGAGATGTTGACTTAAGAGGATTGATTTTGGAATCGTATTTAATTGTCGAATTATTGTTCACGGAGTATAATTGTACAGGGCGACGTACTGAGCTACTGCTCGACGAAGAAACTCGTATGCGTGGTCGCCTAAATAGTACTGTGAGTGGACTTTTGATTTTAAATAATTATGCATGCAATTATTTTTCAAGAATAATGATTTATTAATTATTTATCATTTTATTTTATCGAGCATATCAATTGGCTTTGGATTATAATTTTAGCATTGGTTTTCTTTTCCATATGAATTTTGAATATTAAATTGTTATGCTCGGATTTGGATTTATGATTTGTTTCGGGGATATGATTAAATTTTCGGAGATTGATTATAATTTATTTCAATTATGATTCGGAAATGAATATTGAACTTTTGATGGTTTATCTCCGATTTATATATGTATTGTTATTGGGTTTTGTGAATTATGTTCAATGTTGACGAACTATTTTTCGAGGTGATTTTCGGAATAATTATTTTCTTTTATTCATTGATTTTGAGATTTTCTGGAATATTATCGGAAATGAGATTTTCGAGAGAATTATAATTATTTCTCACCTCCTTGTTTATGAATTCGAGAATATTTTGGCGTGCGGGGTCATGTCGTTGGAATATGTATTTTCTCGTGAGATATTGGGGAAGCCTTACTGATTTTTGATTTTCGTATGATTTTGATTCGTCATACCTAGGTCGTATTATTTAATTATATTATTGCTAGCTAGCCTATTCCTCCCCGCTTACTTTGTGTTTGCGGCTGAGTTGAGATAGAAGCTGGGAGGCTCAAGAGTGCGGGACACTCTGACCCGAGCCTGGGAGGCTTCTTTGTCGTATGGTGATAAATTCTTCCCCATATTCGTTTATTATTTTTTGGCTAGCGGGGCTAGTCCGATTTAACCAGCGGGGCTGGAATGTTCTCATGAAATTTTTCTTGTTGCGAGAAATATCTTTATTTAATAAATATTGCATGCATTGGACTTAGGGCTGGGCGCGGTCCGGTCCGGTCCTGGATTTTGTGGACCCGAGACCGAACCCGACTAATCGGTCTCGGTTCGGGCTTGAGTATTGATAGTTCTAAAACCGACTGCAACCCGAACCGGTTATATTCGGTCCAGAATTTCGGTCTGTCGGTCCTGTGACACATGAATACAACAAATTGAAAGCTAGCCCAGATTTCCAGCTTATGCCTTCTGGGAAATGGCCTTTTTCCTGTTTTCCAAGATCTTCTTATGGCAATGCAACAGAATCACAATGAAATACATAATTACATTATTAGTTTATTACACAACACATTACATGATTATCCATACAAATAACGACAGGAAGAATTGCAGTTCAATCAAACAAAGTTTTCAAGAACTGCAGAAGCCATGCTCCAAGCCTCAAACAAATGACATCTTTCCAACAGCAACAATGCAGCAATTGGTCCAAGCCTCCAACAAAAATTCTGCATATTGGACTTTAACAGAAATTCTGCACATTGCATTTCAACAGAAATCGATCACATTATCACAATGCTGCTATCATTTGGATTACAACAGAAATTCAGCAAAATATTGCTATCATTTGGATTTCAACATATTGATAGTTTGATACATTTTCAGTGAATAGAAATTCATACAGATCTCATCACCAATGAAAAAACAACTTGAACAATTCATAGCCTTTCCATCAACAACTTATCAAATCATGAAAATTGCACATAGAAGATAATCTATTACATAACAGAATTCAAGTTGCTCAATTTGTTCCATATTACATCACAATTAATTATATCAATGTAGCACAAATGCACAATAGCACATTGCTGCAGACAAGTCAACACAGTTCACAAAAAACACATTGCATCAGTCCATTAGACAAGTCAACACATTGCACTGATTGCAGTTCAACATCAAAATTGACAAAACACATTGCATCATAAATAAATAAATGTAAAAACCAACTAAAAAACACAGTAAGTAACCTGCAAGATGAAGTATTTGAAGCCCCTGCTGCATCAAGCAGTCAAGATGAAGTATTTGAAGCCCCTGCTGCATCACAATCAATTGTTATCTTTGCAGCCTTTGAGAGCTTTCCTGCACGAGCCTTTTCACTTGAGGCAGTATCCTCAAGTTGATGTTCTGCACCAAAATTGTATCACAATTATTTCACTTTAATGCAGGCAAAAAAATTTAACTTTACAAGTAATGTACTGAAAGTTTGAAACAATCACTCACCTTTTTCCATTTTTTCATAGAATTCAAACTCTTCGGTAGTTGGAAAGTACTCGATCTCGGATATACTGGTAGCATTGATCCAATTTTGCATGCATATTAGGGCTTCCACAGTTCTTGGAGTCATTGAACTTCTATAGGGATCAATTACCCTACCTCCAGTACTAAAGGCACTTTCAGAGGCCACTGTACTAACTTGGACAGCAAGCACATCTTTGGCCACAAGTTGCAGATTTGGGTACTTCACTCCATTAAGCCTCCACCACATCAAAATGTCCCAATCCTCTTCTTCAGGTGGATCTTCTATTGGATCAAGACAATATCTATCCACTTCATGTTGCACAACCACCTCTTCTGATTCCCTCAACTTGATTTTCCATTTCTTCAACATGTCAGCCCTCTTGCCACTCAACGTCCTTGTACTAGAGCTGCTGCTTCCAGTTTTTCCACTAGTAATGCCACTCTCTGAACTTGTTTTACCTTTCTGAGGTCCATTTGAAGATGCATACAAGTCAGTAAGCTGCACAACTAACTCCTTCAGTTCCTCTGATGCCTTCTTAACTTGTGAACCATCATATCCAAGCATATCTCGACAAGTACTGCCAAAATTCCTAAGCTTATACCTAGGATCCAGCACGAGAGCTACCAAAAGAAGCTGGTTCATGTCCTCCAGCTTGGCAAAGTACTTCGTAAACTTGGCTTTCATCTTCACAGCCATCTGATGAAGGGTTCTGTGTGCTTCATGCTCAAAATCTTCTTCATCTCTATCAAACAAGTCCTCTATTTCAGCTTGAATGCTTACAATGTCATGGAATGCTCGATGTGAGGTAGGCTTGTTTGATGCACTAACCCTCAAGGTTACCTCATAGAAGACTTTTAAGAACTGTACAAATATTCCAGCTTTCTCCCAATCACGTTCATTTGGTGGTCCAATCCTCTTTTTGGTCTTCGGGTCGACAACTACAAAACCATCTTCAAGCTCCCCATCATTTTCTTCAGGTTCAGGCTCATCAAAATAGCTCTCGTACTTGCTGTCCTCTTCATCAGCCATCCTATAAAAGGCTTTCTTCAGCTCTAAGGCAGTCTCCAACATAATAAATGTTGAATTCCATCTAGTTGGGACATCTAAAACACATATTTTCTTGGATTCCAGCTTCTCTTTCTCAACACACTTCTTGAACACCTCAAGCCTCGATGAACTACTTCGAACATACTTGACTGCATTCCTAATCGAACCCACTGACCTATCTAAAATTGTGAGTCCTGATCTCACAATGAGATTGAGGATGTGAGCCAAACACCTCACATGCAGAAACTTCCCACCTAAAACCGGCTTCTTCGACCAATCCACCATTTTCTTCCTCACATATTCAATTGCATGCTTATTAGCCGCAGCATTATCGACACTAATTGTCAAAACCCTCTCAATACCCCATTGAATCAAGCATGATTCAATAAGCTTCCCTATGCTATTGCCCGAATGATTACTAATTACACAAAAGTTGAGAATTCTCTTGTGCATCTTCCATCCATAATCTATCAAATGTGCAGTTAGCACCATGTAGTTTATGTTTTGCACTGATGTCCATGTATCAGTGGTTAAACACACACTATGACTCTGCAATTCCTTCCTCAGCTCCACCTTTTTTGCATCATACATCTTCAAAAACAATTTCACTATTGTTCTCCTAGATGGAATCTCCCACTTTGGGACAGCCACTGAACAAAAATGCCTAAAACCCTTCCTTTCAATTGCGCTAAATGGCAATTCATCCATCACAATCATCTCAACTGCAGCTATCCTACACCGATCCTGCGACCACAGTTTAACAGCTAGACTAGGTTCACCACTGACACTTACACTCCCATCACCACCCAATAGTGTCTGCCCTTTCTCTATGTCAGTCCTACCCGGATACTTCTTACAGACATCTTGAATGTGTCTCCTAAGAGAACTAGTCCCATTTTCATATGGATCACAAGCCAAATCGGTTGAACAATACTTACATTGGGCACGAGTGACAGTTCGAACTTGCTGCATCTTCCCATCAACTGTTTCGAACACAGGCTTCTCAATCCTGTCAAAGTGTAGCCAAACATCGGATCGAAACTTTCCAGGCTTGTCACCCTTCTTCCTTTTCCCTTTCCCTTTCGGGTCAACAGGTGGTAGAGCTGTTGAACTTGCCGGATTGGACTGACTTGCTTCCGCTGTTGAACTTGCCGGAACTAAAGCATTTCCGGCGCCCCCCGAAGCCATGCTTGTTGCTGACTTTGCTGTTGTATCAGGTGAGGCCATGCTTGGCAGATTTTGGGGAAGAATTGAAGAAATTGGAGACTGAATCAGATTGGAGAGGGAATCGAAACCACAAGAGAGAAGATGGAATCGAACAAACACTGGATAGAAGGAAGAAAATCACGAAATTGGGGAAGAGTAGTTTGGGGTTTTGGGTGCTAGGGATTTGACTCGGGGATGAACCGAAGAATGGAGAGGGAATCAAAACCACAAGAGAGAAGAGGGAATCGAACAAACACTGGATAAGTGGATAGAAGGAAGAAAATCACGAAATTGGGGAAGAAATTGGGGAAGAGTAGTTTGGGGCTTTGGGTGCTAGGGATTTGACTCGGGGATGAACCGAAGAAATGAGGTCGAAACTGACTTAGGTTTAGGACTAACTAATGACCAATTAAAGACTGACACGTATAGAGGGTGTTATAGTCGGGCCGGTTCGGGTTACCCGAGATTAGAAGTATTAGAAACCGAGACCGGCCCGTTCTCATAGGTTTCGGTTCGGTCTTAGCCCGGACCGTAAAAAATGGCTGCAAAGACCGACCCGACTTATCGGTTTCTCGGGTTTCCGGATCGGTCCCTCGGGTTTTCGGCCTCAAACGCCCAGCCCTAATTGGACTTTACAAATGATTAAACGAGGGAGAGTATACATGCCTATTACTTCAAATATTTATGAAATATTTATTTTTGTCCACTCACTCTAACATATTTTTTCAACTACTTTCCCCTAAGCCCTTCGTTTTCAAATGCCCAGTTTGCAGGCTTGATTAGTCGAGGTCGGGCGTACATGGAGTTGAGGCATAGTTGTCACTGCTTCCGCATTGTAGGAACTATTGATCTTTTATCCCCTTTATATTTATTTTAGAATTAATTGCTCTGATAACCTACGAATTTTGTTTAATGTGAAAAAATGGAGTTGTTAGTAATTGGGGAGCAGGAATATGGCTCTAGCAGTATGAGGATGGTTGCTTAATTAGAAGTGTGGTTTTACTTCTTTTCAGGTTAGGGTTGTCCATTTTTAGAGAAAGTTCTGTTGGATTTTCTCGAAAATGGGTCCCGCAGGGCCACCTCGGGTTTCAGGGTGAAATTTCAGGGCGGGTCCTGTCAAATGGTATAATACTAAGTGAATTAGATAGTTGGGAAGAAAAAGAAAAAAGTTTTGTGTGAAAGGGGGTAAAAAAAAGTTGGCTGGGTGTATGGGAAGTATTTTGGTAGAAAGGGGTAAATGAGCATTTTCCCTTGAAGCAAAATTGAGTAAAAATGTGTTTACTGTTAAAAGAAATACACATTATGTGTCTTCGTCAAAGTGATTGACGGAGAGGGAATCAAGTAATTAGCAATCACCATCAATCAGCATGGATCAAGGACCAATCAGTAGCTATTGTCATCATTGTAATTGATATTTCCGTTGTAATTCTCTCCCTATATAAAGGGACTATGAAATGAAATTAGTAGACCAATTCTAATTGTCATTTTACTTTAACACGTTATCAGCACGCTCAGAGCCAATAGCCAAAGAAAAAAAAAAACCAGTTTTCTAGTTTATTTCTTCTCTCCGTCGAAAACAAAAACCAAAACCATAGAAGAAAAAACAACTTTTTCTTCTTATTCTGCCGCCACCCTAATATAAAAAAAAAAAAAATTCTTTCTTCGTCGCCGTTCCCAGCCCCAACACCGGCCCCAGCCACGAATCCATCGCTGCTGCTCCCCTTACCCGCGCAGCACCTATCCCAGATCGATCACCTGCAAACCCACCTTGTTTTCGGTCTCAGCCCTAGCGCCCGCCCCAGATCGGCGACGACGTAGCAGCCCAATCCACCTGCACCGGCGCTGCTCCCTGGCCCCCGCACCTGCACACCAGCCCCATAGCAGCCCACTGCCCCGCCTGCGAACACAGCCCCGTGCAGCCCACTCGCGTCGGACCTGCACTGCAGCTCCGACCAGCAGGTTTTCTTGGCGATCCGACCTGCACCAGATTGCAGATTGAGGAAAGAAGACGCGAAAAAAAAACACAGAGAAAAGAAAGAAGAGAGAAGAAGGAAGAAGAAAAAAAAAAACAGAAAAAAGGGTGACCGGGCCAAAGTAAAGACCCGGCCCAAATTAACAAAAAAAAAAAAAAAAAAAGAACAAAAAGAGAAGGGACGAAAAAAAAAGAAAAAAAAAACAACTCCGGCCCACTATTGAAAAAAAAGGAAGCGGTCCAGTTTTTTTTTTCTCAAGCCAAAAACATCGCTACGCACGCCTGCATCAACACGCGCGTGCGCTAGGATTGTTTTATTTTCTCGAAATCAAGTATGTTTTCTTTATTTTTTATTTTTTTTTAACCAAGCATGTGAATTTGATTTATCTTTTCTATTTTTAAGCATGCTTTAGATTTTATTATATATGCTTTTATTATAAAATTTTCGAGCATGTTTAGTTAGATTATATTTTTTTAAGCATGCTTTGTCATTTATGCTTTATATAATTATCTTTAAGCATGATTATATATTTTATTTTTGAGCATGCCATATATATCTATATATATTGTTATATATATATTATTTATGAAATTTTGAGCATGTTTTTATTTTATTTACGCATATATAAATTATGTCTACGCATGCTTTGTATTATACTATTGTTTACATTTTATTTTATGCATGATATATTCTTGCTATTATTATATAATTTGCTATGATTATGTGTAGTATATAATTTGTTGTATATTTATGAAATTTGAGCATGCCATGTACTTTATTTCTTATATATGCTATGTTTAAATGTGCTATGCTTATTTTTAGAATGCAATATACAAAAATTGCGTTTTGCCATGATAATGAAAATTCATGCGCATTATACACACACACTTACTGTGATAAAGTATTTTCACATAGCATCGAAAAAAAAAATGTGACCATTACGAATCTTGGTCTTGAAATCTAATTCATATTTTTGGAAAATAATTCACGTGGATGTCTTTATGACTGCGTAATTTATATCTTCCCTCTTGTTTTATGTAGGTGGCTGATCCAACTCGACCTGAGTTTGACATTTTGGACTCAGAAGGACTTGAGTACCACCGTTGGGTTTCCGATGTAGAAACTGCTTTTGTGGCAAAAGACTACACCGCCACCATTACCGACCCCAAAGATGATGAACTATCTCATAAGGTGAAAGCAGATGCCTTAACGTTTCTGAGGCGACATATTGATCCTAGCCTACGTTGGGAGTACCTTCAGTTGAAGACACCCAAAGAATTGTGGGATGCCCTTAAGGGACGTTTTGGGAACATTCACGATACTTTGCTCCCAGGACTGGCTGTTCAGTGGAATGGAATCCGCTTGCTTGACTATAAAAGGGTCAATGACTTCAACAAGGACATGTTGCGCTTAAAGGCACGTCTCAATTTCTGTGGAAGGGATCACAGAAGATGATATGATCTACAAGACTCTTTCCACCTTTCCTACTTCAGCGTTTATGCTAGTGGACAAGTATAGGCTGGAGTATCACAACAAAAGAATCACAACCTTCAATAAGTTGATCAGCCTACTGCAAGTGGCTGAGAGGGAAAATGAGGATCTCTTGAACAACAATGCTAGGCCCACTGGGACAAAGAAAATTCCCGAGGCTAATTATGGAAAAATAAAAGGTGGAAAGAACTCCAATGCAAAGGGGTTTGGACGTGCTGATCCCTACCCACGTGGCAACAATGCACCACGTGGAAAGGGACGTGGAGGTGATGGAAACAAGATGCAAAAGGCACCTAAGAACCCTTCAGTCAAACAGGATAGAGTTGGCAATGAACCATACTATAGGTGTGGAGTCATTGGGCATTGGTACAAGAACTGCAAAGCAAGCAACATAGTTGCAGCCACTTACAAGAGATATAGGGAGTCTAAAGAACAAGAAACTCACTATATGGAAGAAGGAGGCCATGACCCATATGTTAACCTCACAATTGCAGACCTCAATGGCAACAAGGAACTTGCTCAGTCAATGGATGCACTAGTTTTTGACTGACCTGCTTTATCTATTTTCCAAAGACAGTTGTGAAGGCATAATGCCTCATTTTTAATTAGACTATTATTTGGTCTTAAAGAATGGTTTGATGAATTAGATTTCTGAACAAAGACCTTGATTTGATTATCGTTGGCTTATTAATAAATTTTGAATTTTATTCTGAAGCACTGAATTTATTCAAATTTATTTATTACACATATTTACATGGTTCGAAATTGCACTATAAAGATGTAAAGCAATACATCTAGAGAAAAAATTATTATTAGAATGAAAATATTATCATTCTACTAAAATAGAAAAACTCTAAAGAATCTGAGATATATTTAAAGTCAAAGACGCTCTGTATGCACCAAGAGCTAATCGAACCTTGTTAAAGTTTCAAAGATATTCGTGTCAACGATTATCATGTAAAAACATACTGTGAGAATGGAACTGAATACCACTACACCAATTTTTCAATCAGACGACAGTTTTTCACTGTCGTCTGAGTATAAGGTTTGCTGTTGTCTATCTCAATGTCGTCTGATACATGAATCAGACAATACCAGAAAACTGTCGTCTGATAAAATTTAGTACAACAGCAGTTACTACCCAGTCTGTTGTCTGAACACCACAAAGAACAACAGCAATTTGTACCAGAACTCTTGTGCAAAGTAATTTCAGTTGGCAGACCCTGGAAGAATGTTGACGTGTAATGAATATTTAGAGAACATTGATTTGTACAAAAACTGTTGTCTGAATGAAGCTTGTAGATCAGCAATGTAATTGAATACTATTGTCTGACTTTGAACAAGACAACAGGAAAACTATTAAAGCTATTGTGTGTCATTGCTTCAGACGACAGTTTTTTCTTTCTTTTTTCTTTATGTTCGTTTGTCAGACAATGGTTTGCGATTGGTATTGAATTGTCTGAGATAGAAAAGAAGATATACACAATTGAACAACATATCCTTGATTCCAAAAACCATTTCATTCCATCAGCAGTATTCATCCTAACATTTACATAGGAATTAAACTTGCCCAAGTGCCTATATCTATTTCATTAGCTTAACAAGCTTTCAAGTTTCATGAGCTTTACATGATAATAAAAAAGAATACAATTTGCTCGATCTCCCAAGATAGTTTTAAGCAAAATCACTGCAAGCTTGAAGCCCATTCCTTTAGTATTGTACCACTAAGATAGTTGTAAGAAAAATCACTGCAAGGAAAGAAAAGTAGATGCAATTAATAAACTGTCAAGGTGTATTGAGAGCATCATGATCAAATACTAAAGCTCTTATAAAAAGTAGATGAGCACAAAATGTCAGTCCCTCAAAATTTCCTTGCATTATCTATTCCTCACAGTTTTCCCCAAGCTCTATTCCTCACAGTTTTCCCCAAGCCCTCATTCATAGAGGACACAACCTTAATTTCACCATTTCGCCCACAGTAACTGACAAAGACTAAAATACTCATTAAATTAATCGCACATACAATGTACCTCATGTGAGGTACAAAAAAAGCAATAAAATCTAACCTCATACAGCTGTTCTCTAATTGCAAAAGCAATAGCAGGCTGCAATAAGAATTACTTCTTTTAGCACACTGAAAAGTGATCAAGGTTCCAACTTTGACACAAACCAAAAGCCTTAACCAAAACGCCTTGCATTTACTAATGAAAAAAAAAATTGCATTTGTTAAACAAGAATGATATAGAATGCAGCGACTTACACCATCTTCAGGGTCATGAACACCTAAATATGCACACAAGGTTTTAGCAAACTCCTCCGGATCACTTTCAAAGTTGTTCAAGTCCTGATACACACCAAAGTACATATGAGACTCAAGCTAACAACAGCAGGTATTCTTATGCTTTGATGAAACAAGAAATTGCTGAAGCTTTACCCATAGAAACTGGTCCCAGATAAGAGTATGGTTTACGCGAAGATCAAGCTAATAACAAAACACCATCAGAATCTTCAATTAACCCAAAAAAGCATTGAAAGATAGCAATCTAACTGCTAAACAAAATAAGAAATCTCTGATATATCAGGCAAGCCAAACAAAGAACTAGACATTGCAGACATGAAGTTAAGGTGAGATGTGAACCAGACCATAAAAACCAGAATATGGTCGTTTATATGCCTTCGAACTTCAAGTAATTAAGAGATACAAAACATCTACATGACATGAAATTGAACTCATTGACCTCAAGGCCAGAGAGTTTCAGAGAAAGTAGAGTTCCAGGTACCTCCTGGCAGACCAGATGGGATAGCTTCTCCACTTGAGTTGCCAATTTTCTCACTGCAAACACAGACTATTTATCAGTGTATCACAAAATCCAAAATCAGAACTAAAACCCCTTAATGAAACCCTAAATAAAACCCCTTAAGAAAATTATACATATATGTATCCCTTATTCATTCCAGAATTACAATTACAAGAACACCAAAGCAAATTTACAATTGAATGACCCTACCTCCAGGCAACCTTTAATAAAGCTTATACCCATACTCCAACAAAGAGCATATAACACTCTAATTGTTAAACAACCAGCCAACTTGTCTTACTTTAATTATTAACAAACAATTGAACAATTGAGCTAATTTGTCTCATGAAGTCCAAACAGAACGTCATCATCTCAACAAGAAATAAAGACCCAGCAACATCTTCATACAAGCTTTCCAACGTAATCTACAATCACCACACAGCAATCTCATTCAAGTATCAAAACAATTCCAACTAAGTTAATTAAGCCTTCAGTAACAATTCTCCAATGTCCATAGAACCCAACTTATTCCAACTCCAACTCTCAATCAACAAACCAACTATAATTAAATCAACTGATGAACTCAAAACATGATTATGAATTCAAACGTTCCGGACAACTCTACCACAACACCAATTCCCTTTAATAACTCCAATTGAATCCAAATAGGAACTGAATTCATAATAAGAAGGCATAATTACCTGAATTTGATCAATACCCAGTCAAGGAGCCTTCACCCAAAATCTCCCTCCTTCACCTAACGTACTGCACAACTCCAACCTTTCACTTGCCAGAGTTTTTCGATCAAAATCCAGCTCCACTCCTCTATCTTTCCTCAATTCCATACCTTGATTCAAAAACATTTATCAATTTCCCCCAACCTTTAGATCAATTCGAAAATACCAACTGCATAGCATAAGAGCTTACCGTAGCGGTGAACTGATCCCAATCTAGACTCCAAAGCCCAAACCTTTGATTTTTGATACTAGAATGGAGATGAGAATATCAATGGCTTCTATCCCGTGGCCATGTCTGACTTCTCTGTTCTCAGCAAGGATGGGTGAGAAAGTGATTGAGTTTTGGGTAGATGTAGCTGAGCTTCCCTATCACAAACCCAACCTGAATTGCAAAACTCCGATTCCATTTACCGTCTTCGAGCAGAGGAGCTGATCCAAGGGTGGTGTCGTGAATTGGTGGCCAAAAATGGTGGTCTCCGACGATGGCAGAGAGAAGTGGAAGGGAAAGAGAATAGAAGGTAAGAGGAGAGGAGAGAGAGAGAGGCGTGTGCGGCCAGGGAGAGGAAGAAGGAGAAAAGGAGGAAATGCTAGGGTTCCCTTTCCTTTATATACTGCTCTAAAATTTCACCAAAATTTAGTCGAATGGAGGGAAGTGAATTTTGAAAATTTAACCAAGCCTTAAAAGCCAATTCTAGGACGCCAGCATATTGAACCCTAAAACTCAAGTACATTGTCTGAAAGAGAGTGACACAACAGAAAACTAAAAACTGTTGTGTGAATCAGAACAATCAGACAACATCTTTCAGCAGGCATTGACTTAAAAGATATCAGACAACAGACACCTAAAATAAAATAAAACAGTTGTGTGACTGAAAATAATCAGACAACAGCAAAAATAAACCATTGTATAAATGAACCTTGGACAACATCACGTAATAACTGTTGTCTGAATTGACTCATTCAGACAACATCAAAAAAATCAACCATTGTCTGAAATGCTTTTGCACAAGAGCCAAGAAAAAACTGTTGTTGGATTCGAAAATTTAGACGACAGAATATTTCTTGTTGTCGTCTGATTTTTTCAGACGACAGTTAAAATGTTTACTGTCGTCTGATATGTGTTGTCTGATTCCGACATTGGTGTACTGTACATTCATATTACCTCTAATAAATGTGGAAGGAAACGCATTTTAGAGAAACTTATGAGTCAATCTAGTGGACTGTACCTCACTACGATTCGGATCATTGAATCCTATGCTGTCACCAACAATGAAATGTGGGACACTGACTCATACAGGCTTTGGCATGACCGCCTAGGGCACCCTGGTCATGACATGATGATCCATATTTTAAAGAACTCATATGGACATCCCTTCTTTCGAGTGAAAAATAAAATGGGACAAAAATCTGTCACACTGCAAGGTGTCGGTCCTAGTACTGCTCAAATGCAGTCATTGCTTTCTGAAGTACCAGAAGCACTACCTCCCATATGCCTCATTGACTATTTCAAAGGCAAATCACTCATTTTGCAAAGCCTGCTCTTTAGCAAAAAACAGGATCGAGACCTTCCTATGCTAAAGATACAAAACAAAACATTCCATTCTTACAAAGGATACAAGGACATATCTGTGGACCTATCCATCCAGAATGCGGACCATTCAAGTACTTTATGGTTCTGGTGGATGCTTTGACACACTGGTCACATGTCGCTTTATTGTCCACAAGAAATGCTGCAAAACTCCTAGCACAGATTATACGTTTAAGGGCTCACCACCCTGATCACCCTATTAAGTCTATAAGGCTTGATAACGCTGAAGAGTTTACATCAAAAGCATTTGATGAATATTGCATGTCTATTGGGATCGATGTAGAGCATCCTGTACCCCATGTGCATACACAAAACGGTCTCGCAGAAGCCACCATCAAAAGGCTACAGATGGTGGCTAGGGCATTGGTTATGCGCACCAACCTGCCTATATCTGCCTGGGGTTATGCAATATTGCACGCAGCTTTACTTATTCGTTTCAGACCCACAGCTAGCCAACCATTTTCTGCGTACCAGTTGGTAACTGGATATGAGCCTGACATTTCACACTTACGCATATTTGGTTGAGCAGTATATGTGCCTATTGCGCCCCCACAGCGCATCAAAATGGGTCTTCAGAGACGATTAAGTATTTATGTTGGATACGAATCCCCAACAATTATCCGCTATTTGGAACCCTTGACAGGTGATCTCTTTACCGCTAGATTTAAGGATTGTTACTTTGATGAGACAGTCTTCCCGTCGTTAGGGGGAGATAGGAAAAAGGATTTTCCAAGGGAACGACAGGAATTGTCGTGGTTTGTCCCCACTCTGTCTCATTTTGATCCCCGCACTCCACAAAGTGAAAGTGAAGTGAAAAGAATAATCGATCTTCAGAACGTAGCAGATTCGATGCCTGATGCGTTTACTGATATCGCAAAAGTGACGAGATCACATATACCAGCTGCAAATGTGCCTGCAAGGTTAGAAGTCCCCAACAAGGGGCACGGTGCCGCAGATAGAGGTACTGCAACCACACTTAGTGGAGGTGTGGTTGAGGCCGTGGCTCCCCAAGGAAGAGGGGGAGGCCACTTGGTTCGATTGACACTCACCCAAGGAAGAAGAGGGCGAGTAAGGCACAAACCAATCATCAATGTATAGAATCCCTCTTATGAGATTGTCTCTGATTATAGTTATGTCCATGAATCAATACTGGAGGACGCTCCGATGTTTAAAATGATTCCAGAGAACAAAGAAATCTCAGAGGATTATGAGAGTGCGTATGAGTTGATAGAAAGATCTTCCATACACATTGATGATATATACTGTTGGTCAAGGAATCATAGAGCACGATGATATCGAACCACGCTCTATTGCAAAATGTCAACAAAGAGCAGATTGGCCTAAATGGAAAGAAGCAATCCAGGCAGAATTAGATTCTCTGACAAAGAGACAGGTATTTGGTCCGGTAGTGCTAACCCCACCAAGTGTAAAGCCTGTAGGACATAAATGGGCCTTTGTCAGAAAGCGTAATGAGAAGAATGAAGTCCTAAGGTACAAGGCTCGCCTTGTGGCGCAAGGTTTCTCACAACGCCCTGGAATTGACTACGAGGAGACATTCTCTCCCGTAATGGACGTTATAACGTTCCGCTACTTAGTTAGCTTGGTAATTTCTGAAGGACTGGAAATGCAGCTCATAGATGTGGTTACTGCATATCTCTATGGGGATCTAGATTCAGAGATATATATGAAAGTGCCTGATGGCCTTACATTTCCCAAGTCAAGTGACTCTAAACCACGGAGTGCGTTTGCAATTAGGTTGAAACGCTCACTTTACGGATTGAAACAATCCGGGCGGATGTGGTATACCAGTCTAAGTGACTACTTGATTGGGAAGGGATATAAGAATGATGAATTATGCCCCTGCGTATTCATAAAGAAAACAAGTTCCGAATTTGCAATTGTAGCAGTATATGTCGATGATATGAACATAATAGGTACTCTTGATGAAATAAGAGAAACCGCAAGCTACTTGAAATCTGAATTTGAGATGAAGAATCTTGGGAAAACTCGATTCTGTCTAGGCCTTGAACTAGAACACCGAGTTTGTGGAATACTAATCCACCAGTCTGCATATGTCCAAAAGTCAGGCAATTTAACATGGACAAAGCGCATCCTGCTAGCACTCCCATGATCGGTCGAAGCTTGGATGCAAGGAAAGATCCATTTCGTCCAAAGGAAGATGACGAAGAGGTGTTGGGAGCTGAAATTCCCTATCTAAGTGCAATAGGCGCATTATTGTACCTAGCCTAATGTACTCGACCAGACATTGCATTCTCAGTGAACTTGTTAGCTAGATTTAGCTCAGCGCCAACGCAGCGTCACTGGAATGGTATCAAGAACTTTTTCGATACCTAAAAGGAACCATTGACTTGGGACTGTTCTTTCCCTACAGAGAGACAAGAGGGACCGCAGATGGAACTGCAATCCCTAAAGGAAATGTTGATGGCAAAAGCGCCACTCCCTACACCGAAACGCCAAATGACGTTTTGGTTGGTTTTGCTGATACTGGGTATCTCTCTGACCCACATAAAGGTCGTTCCCAAACTGGTTATGTATTTACCAGTGGGAACACGACGATATCTTGGAGATCAACCAAACAAACCCGTGTGGCTACCTCCTGGAACCACTCAGAGATCATTACTCTACATGAGGCGGTTCATGAGTGTGCATGGTTAAGAGCTATCATCACACATATTCGAGGGACTAGTGGTTTGAGTTCTACCACTGAATAGCCTACTTGCATTAATAAAGATAATGTAGGTTGCATCGAACAAATGAAGCTAGGGCATATCAAGGGTGATAATACAAAACACATATCACTAAAGTTTTTCTACAATCAGCAACACAGGCCCTCCTCAAGATTCAAGTGAATCAAGTAAGGTCTGAGGAGAATATGGCAGATTTGTTCACCAAATCATTGCCTAAGGCCATATTTGAGAAACATGTGAAAAGCATAGGAATGTGAAGACTTTCCAAGCTCCCTTGATTAATGTAAGGATCAGGGGGAGGTGTGGACGTTAGGGGGAGTCTAACACACACATGTCATCCTCAAATGTAAAAGGTGCGTTGTGCTCTTTTCCTTCGACCAAGGTGTATTTTTGTCCCACAGGGTTTTTATTGTTACTTGGCAAGGTTTTTAGTGAGGCAACAACTCATGCACCATTTCATCTTTGACTTGGCACAAGGGGGAGTGTTAAAGGAAATACACATTATGTGCCTTCGTCAAAGTGATTGACGGAGAGGGAATCAAGTAATTAGCAATCACCATCAATCAGCATGGATCAAGGACCAATCAGTAGTTATTGTCATCATTGTAATTGATATTTCCGTTGTAATTCTCTCCCTATATAAAGGGACTATGAAATGAAATGAGTAGACCAATTCCAATTGTCATTTTACTTTTACATTTACACATTTGATACAGCTTTGATATAGCATTACATAGTGGGCCCAAGTCCCGAGGGTTATTTGGTGTAAAAGTGAGAGAGAATGTGTTTTTTTTTATACACGTTGTATATAGCTTTGATACCGTATGACGTGGCGAACCCGAAGCGCAAGAGTGATTTGAGGCAAAATTGAGTGAAAATGTGTTTTTGTGATACACATGTCGAGAGTGATTTGTTGTAAGGTTGAGTGAAAATTAATGATTTTTTTTTTTTTTTTTGTGATATACATTTGATCTAGCTTTGATACCAGTGTGATACAGATTTGATACAACATGATGTGGTGGGCCTGAGCCCTTAAGGATATTTGGAACAAAATTGAGTAAAAATATGTTTTGTTGATACAACTTTCATATAGTATGACGTTGGGGGCCAGATTCTAGAGAGCAAGGTTCGAAAAATCGCTAGGCGCTAGTCGGGCGGTGACCAAGGGACTAGCGCCTAGACGCCTAGGCGGGTGACTAGGCAGCGCCTAGGCGGGTGACTAGGCAGCGCCTAGGCGGTTTACATTTTTTTTTAATTTTTAATTCATTTTTATAGCATATAAAAATATAAATAAGAGTATATATAGACTCAAAATATATATGAAGACTTATTATAATTAATAAAGAAGAATAATGAGATACTCTATAATAACATGTTTTATTTTCAGATTCCAATGTTTGACGATTCTAAGTTAATAAATGAATTAAGGGGTGGGGGAACATTGGAAAGGATGCCATTGGAAAGATTAATTGATTTCTTATGTATTCTCTGTCAGAGAGAGAATACGGGAAAGATAAATAAAGAACAAAAAGTTTTCCCTTTTCCTGCTCTCCTCGCCGCTCCTCTCTCTCTCTCTCTCTCTCTCTCGATCGAAATCAAGGCACACACTCTCTCTCCCCCTCCATCTCTATTCTCAATTTCACTCTGGGTCAGAAATTTAGAAGCGGAGTTGATCCACTCTGAGTGCAATCTGATCTCACCAAGACATGTTTTACAGAGAACAAAGAAGAATTCATGATCTTGAAAAAATTTCAGGTTTCTAAATCCGTTCTGCCCAGACCCGCCTAAAACCCGCATAGACCTGCCTAGACCCGCCTAAAAATGCCTAGGCGGCCGCCGAACATTTACCCGCCCAACAGTACCGAGTTGGCATTCCTCGAGTCGGAAAGCCACCGCCCAGCGCCTAGGCGCTGCCTAGGCGGCCGAGTTTTAGAACACTGCTCGAGAATGATTTGTGGTAAAATTAAGTGAAAATGTATTTTTGTGATATACGTCTGATACAGTTTTGATACAACATGACGTGATGTGCCCGAGCCCCGACGGTGATTTGGTTCAAGTTTTAGGTGATGAGCTCAAAATGAGTTCTCAAAATTAACCCTGTTGTCAATTGTTAGTATATAGCAAGTAGGGATCGTTCTATCCGGGGATTGAGGGTGCTCCTGTCATTTAAGCATCAAAGAAAGAATATTAATATATTTACACAATATTTACGAAAATTTACAAAGAGTAAGGGGGTTTCGAAATTTGTTTTGTTTTCTAAACTAATTATCTAACTAACTAATTACAATGACCAATCAACCAAGAATCAAGATAAGATGGACGGATGAGATGTAGAGATGAAGTTAACAACCTTTAACACGAATCCAAGAACACAAATCATAGTTTTCGAATCAAACACACACTTAAATGAAATCAATCAAGAACAAACCATGAACGCATGCATAAGTTCTTTTTACTTTCCTTAGTTAAATTAACTAGATGAACGCACCATAGTTAACCCTATTAAACATGTTATGCTAATGAGTGACCAATCCAATAACAAACATATTCAACGCATTAAACACTTAGAAAGTTTGATTGATTTAAGAAAAACACACAAGTTAGAACGCTAATCGAGCATGCAATTCTCTTTGTTGATTTATCTAAGTAATTATAGGTTTTTCACTTTAATTAACAAGACCTAGGACGCTAGCATCTCATTATGAATTCAATCATGCAACTCGAAACCTAAGTTGGTCAACAAAGAAATCGAAACATGAAAGATGGGATTGAAGAACAAAATCAACAAACATTCAAGAACATATAAAGAATTCGAAAACTATAAATCTGAAAATCCTAAAACGAATTCATGCTTCAAGGCTATTGGAAACTAAACATCAAAACAAATACTTTAATCTCACATGAAATCGCATCATCCAAGAAAACCAAAAACATAGAACGCTATAGAATCTGATTTTTAAGTTACAAGATAAAGAAAACCGAAAACAAGAATTAAGGTTCATGGTTACACTTTTAAAGGAGCTTCAAGAACGCAAGAAGATCTTCAAAGGTGATGGACGGCAAGGATGGAGGATGGAGGAAGAACTTTCTTCACGGCTTCAAAATCTTGAACACTTGGAGAGGCCGAAACTTTGAGAGAATAAAGGGAGGTTTTTGCGATTTTTGATTCAGGGTTTTGAGATCAATTGCACGGCATTTATCCCCTCCTTTATATAGTGCACGGCCTAGAGCTAGGGTTTCCTAAGAATTCTCCTTTGTAACATCATTCGGCCAATAAGAAAATTCTATTTGAATTAGAGAACAAGTAAACTTCTTTTGGCCGAAATTCTCCATGTATTTAGACCATATTTTGGCCTCCTTGGATATAGGAATCATATTTCAACTCTTATTCCTCTATTTTCTCTCCAAGATATCCAAAGAAATCCGAAAATAACCCTAATTGGACTCTTGCCGAAATCTTCATGAATCTTCTATTAATTTTCGGCAAAAACCAATAATAATCGATTTAGGGTTCCTCCAAAACGTCAAGAATGATCTAGAACCTCATGTGCAAGTCACATGCTTCAATCTTTGGGCCGGACTTCTCTATTGGACAATTTCAAAGCCCAATCCTTTGTTGCCGAAATTCCTTGTGCACTCTAGAACATTCTTGAACTATCTTGAGTCATCTTGAAGCCACAGCATCTCCTAGCACCACCAGGACTCCTAGTGTCATCAGGTTTCCTAGTCCAACTAGGACTCTTGTCATTTCTCACTTCTGAACACCATTTTTCCGAGCTCACTCCTAGTTGCATTAGGATTCCTTCTTCGACTGGGATTTCTTGTTTTGGATTAGGAAAGTTTCCATTTCTCCATTTCTTTCCCATTTCTGAGCTTCATTTCCTCCTTGCCTTCATTTCTTTCATTTCCAGCTCTCCTTAGCTCATTTTTTGCGTTTGGAGCTCAAATGTACCTAATTACAACAAAGTAAGTTAGAAATGATATTGTTAAGGGAATAACTAAGTAAAATGTAGAGAGAAATGCACTAAAAGCATAGAAAATATTCGTCCGATCATTAGGCGTAGGTTAAAACTATGTGTGTTTGAGGTGAAGATTAAAATTATTTTAACATAAGAGAAAGACCTCAATTGACTCTGTGAAGCTCTTAAAGGTAAATCATTTCTTGCATATCATAGCATCTTAATTTCTTGATTGTGTTGTTGGGATTGATAGCCATATTTCAACCCCAAGTGGTGTCAATGCATATTTATCGTGAATTTTCGAAAGGGGACGTCTTGGTGATCAAGATTACTACTCACTGATTTCTTGAGTTGCATATTAATTTTTTTTAATTGAATAAATATGCATTATCATTTCTATTAGGATAAATTCGGTTTTTAATGCATAATATCTTTTAGGAAAAATATTTTCCTAATAAAAATCAGTTAGGTTTAGAACTTTAATCATCCTAACTTTCTAAGATCAGCCAATATCATTTGATTTAGTGACATAAGTCTCCCCTTTATAAGAGGTAGATCGTGAGTTAGACTCACAATAGATTAGTTATTGTATATGAGTTGTTTATTTGATAAATATATATATATATATATATATATATATATTTTCTAGGATCAGTTAAGCGCACACATATAGTAGAAAAATAACATTTTTATGTTGTGTTCCCACAGTTTATTTGAGTGCACATTTCATTGAGAGAGTTTTTGATTGCATAAGGAAACCTAGAGCTTAAATTAGGTATTGCTAATATACTTGTTTCATGTTGAAGAAAATTAGCACGTCACATACACATTTGCATCCCATTCATTCCATTGTGCTTGTCCGAGTATTCCACGAGATCAGTTGGGTGATAGTGGCATCTGAAGCACACGTAATAGCCAAGGTCAGATCTATTCATTCAAGGAGCTGAATGGAGGCAATTCAAAAGGTGAAGAAAAACAAGGTGGTGATTGTGCAACGACTTAGTTAGAAATAACCGAGGTTAGAGCTATTTGTGTTGGTTGTAAGCCCGTATGTGCTTGTTCATATTCACTCAGTGAGTTGCTTTACACTTGACTTTCAAGAGCTAAGCTTTGCAGTTCTTTACCTTGATTTGATTCGAGGGTTTTACTGCATCAACAAACTTCTTGTGCTAGTGCTTTTCAATTTCCATTGTGCTTGTTGAATGGTGTGTGCGTGGTTTTCATTGCGGTTAATTTGACAATAAAAAATATGGGTGTCTAATATCAACATTTTTGCTATAGTTTGGTTTTAATCAAGAGAAAATGTCACAATTATAGTCTCTGAAGTTTGGGTAATTCGACACTTTGGTTCCGAACATTCTAAAACTATCACATTAGTACCTCAAAATTAATCTTCAACGTACTTTTAGTACCCACCGTTAATACCACTATTAACTTCTCCATTTTTTCAAAGTATTTTCATCTTGCCCTCTCTCTTTTTTCCCTAGCCTCCAAAACTCATGCATCATTTTTTTAATCAAGATAATTAGTCACCGACCACTAACTAAAAATATAAAGTATAAATAGTAATAGTGTATGCAACATGAGAAGTAATTAGGATAATAACATTTGAGAGGGAAAGATGAAAATGCCCTTCATAAAAAGGAGGAGTTAATTGTGTTATTAACGGATGTTGCCAAAAGTATGTCAGTGATTAATTTTCAGGTACGTCAAATGGCTCAAACTTCAGTAAACTGATTGTGATAAAAACACTTTAATCAAATTAAAATTAAACATAACTTTCTATCTAAGCCTATTCCTCTAAGCTTGATATCCATCCAAGCAGAATTTAACAGATACCAGTCAATATGGTATAACAGATCTCATTCAAGGAGTATGCTAAGCTTTCTTTTCATTCCTACAAAAAGCATGCAGTTGCTTCTATTTACTCTATTCTTGGCATCTCGCAATTGTACTAGTTTCATTCCGGCCTTCAATTCTTAGGAGGTGAGTATTTGACCAAAGGATTACTATGTCTTAAAAGGAGGAGCAACAATATTGTGGAGAACAAGGACTACAAGTTGCTGATGGTTTTGCACGGTTCCTCTCCCGTCTTTACTTTGGTTGGGTAGTATCCATGCAAGATTTAGCATTTGTTTATCATCTCTATTTAGAGAATTGTATTATGTAGAAGGTACGGCTTTATGTTATCCCTTTGGGGGGGGGGGGGGGGGGGGGGGGGGTACGACAATATCACTCATTTTAATTAGCTCCAAATTCGAGCCCCACAACTAGTTCGTAATGTGTCCGAGCAATACCCAATGTACGGACCGTGACACCTTACAAACGATCGAGTTAAATAGTACAAAGAAAAGTTGAAGAGTGGATTATACGTACAGAAATGTTTTTAGATACAACAACGACTAGTTTTACTCCCTTACTTACAAGGCCGCGCCGTCAAGGTAATGGGACAACCACTTCTTAGTCTAGGAATATGGGCCTTCTTTTCTAGACTGGTATCAAGATCATCGACTGTCCACCTGCACAATAGTTATGGAAGAAGAAGATGAATTTGAGAACCATTAATAGAAAGATGAAAATAGTTAGCTTTGTATCAGTGTCACTTCACCTGTATGCAGTAGTTAGACGGTGAAGAAAGACCATCATTGTCATCTTGGCCATATTGATTCCCAAGCATGTCCTGGGTCCTGACCCAAATGGTATGAAACTATATGGCTTTTGCATTTCCTGCAATACACATGGGTTGATTAAGGATAATTAATCACTCTCTCAATTATGCCAAGGTAATGGAAATCACTCCCACCAAACTAGAGAATTCATGGAAATTGAATGAAGAGGAGGAGATGGAGGAGAGATTGAGATCGAATCGTTACGTACATCAAATCTAGAAGGGTTGAATTTGGACGGGTCTGGGTACAAATCTGGGTCGTTGTGTATGCATGTCGCGTCAATGTTCACATGCCACCCTTTCTTTATCTCAAAACCTGCGAAAACAAATATGCAATCACAACTTCATTGATCGATCAAACGAATGTTTAGCAATAACTATTAGCTTAATTAGTGTTAGTAGTTGAAAGAAGTTTGAAATACTTAAAGCTAGCTTGCCTTCTATAGTACAGTCACTGAGTGCAACTCGAGGATACCACATAACCACAGTTGACATCCTTACTGTTTCTTTAACAACCTGGAAAAAAGAACAGATGCACACACACAACCTGGAATAATTAAAAATAGCTCTGATTTTCTTTGTATATGTAAAATGATTCAACCTGATTGGGATCTATGCTAAATCCAAGCTCATTACCTTCCAACAGTAGGACATATTATTAATATCTTCGAGGGTAATTGATGCTCCTTCGGGCTTGGATGTGGCTATCGACAGTTGTTCCTCCTGCACATTCATATAATTTTTGCTCATTATTCGTGAAATGTTATCTTGAAGACGAGGAAGTAGTTACTACCGAAACACTATTTATGGCGAATCTTGCAGATATGCTGATTAGAAAGACAGGTAATTATTTGTCCCAAGTCAAATTTTTACAAAAGCTATGAAAGAGCTTCACATGATCACATCTGCAGTATTTTGCAATTTTATGAGGGCAGAATGATGGTCGAAAACTTTAAATACCCCCCAAAGAGTCTGTACAAGGGGCAGTAACGTGGAGGAGCGCTGTAACTATCTCATTCGAGAATGCACCTTCTAGTCTTACTGTCCTCAATAGACAAAAATTCCCAGATCCTCCACCAGTCATCAGTAATTTGACAAGGTATCTCATTTCTGAGCACATCCATATGATACAACTAATTGATTAATAATTGGTACCCCCTGTTTTACAAACCACACCGGCCCCCCTCCATGCACATGTCTATTGGAAAATTACTCATGGATGGGGGTGTGGTTTGTAAAATAGAGGGTGCCAATTTCAATCCCCAATAACAGATGCCAGTTGGAACCGATGTAATAACAAGTAAACATCAACTGGTATGTCATGTGGTTAGAAAATTTTAATCCGTTTAACCAATGGCGGACATATAGATAGGCCTGAGAGGGAGGCTTACTCTAAGAATGTCTTGGACTTGTTGGTTCTCATCCAGAAACTTGACACTCCACATCATTGCAGCTGAAGTGGTCGTCTGCCCTGCAATTATAAGTGTCATTAGGTTGTCCATGATTTCCGAGTCTTGCAGCTTTTCATTGGGAGGGTATGAGTCTCTTCGCAACATGGACTGTAGGAAATCTTCTGGTTCTGGCCACTCCTTCCCACTCCTTCTTCTGGCAATCATGTCTTTAAAGGTTTCCATGAGACGTCTGCGTGCCTGCAGTGTTAACAATTCTCTTAGCGTACACTGTTTAAGTTACAAGAGGCACTATTCAGATACTACAAAACACTAAAATTACTAATTTAAAATTGATGAATTTTATTATCAAGCACTGTTTGTTGATTTCCAGCCACACTAGTTTGTTCATGGCTTTAAGTGACAAACACTCTGACTGCACAAGTCTAATCTGTTCGAGAATTGGTCAATAATGTAGGTATACATTTGTGGACCAACACATATATAGGACTAGGCTATTGAGTTCTTGGCTAGCTCGTATTTCCCTTCCTCCATGACTAGGCAGCTTGCATTACCTTGATGCCTTTGTAATATCTAGTGCCTGGAATCATGACAGGAACAGATAAGATTCCATCCGAGACTGCAGTGCAGTCTTTCTCAAGCTGCCTTAGCAAGGGCTCATCCGTGACACTCATTAGCATGCAGCACATCGCATCAAATGTCATCTGCATATCAGATATATTCCGATTTCAGAGAGCAGTAAGCTAATTGATTAACCTATCTACTATGTATACCAAATTAAGTAGCAAAGAAGCCTTACCCTCATACTGAAGTCAAGCACCGAAAAGCTTTTCCCACCTTGTTCTAGTTTCTTCAGTTTCTGACACAGCATTCTATCGAATTTCTCAATGAACGAAGATAAAGAATTCATGGAGAAAGGATCTGATAATAAGCGCCTTATTCTTTTATGGTTCTCATGTGGGACACAGAGCAAGCTTTTATCTCCAATACAATCTGCCATTGATTTCACATATCCTTTGTTGAACTTAGCAAAATCATTAGAAAAAATCATTTTTGCACCCTCTGTACTTGGAACAAACACATGGATCTTGCCAAAAATTCTCGTCTTGAACCACTTCCCATACCTAGTTTCACCACAATCATCAATTCTAACTTCCATATTATTGACAAAATGAAAAATCAAATAATGTCATCAATATTGCATCAATGAAATTTAAAGTTCTTTTTTTCTTTCAACAATTGCATCAACTTCAAGTGGTTCATATAGCCACCCACTCGATTGGTTCCAGTCATATATATAGAACAAAAACAAAAATTGGACCCTTCAGGCTTCAACTGCAGGTTACTACAACTTAATTACTAGTAGCTGTGATGTTTTTTTTTTTTTTTTTTTTTTGGAGATGAACAGCTGTGATGTTATAGAAGCAGAGATTAATTAAGAGGTACTTTGAATTAAAAGTTTGTATAAATAGCCAATCACCCTTTTTCTTGAGTTTGTAATATATGTTCTAATTTTCTTGGAGATGAAAGACACTTATTTTGTATTATATTTCATGAAATCAAAAATTAATATCAACTAACCATATTCGCCGGAATCTGATAAAATCATAGCATCCTCTTGTGCTATTGGTTGCTGACATAAAAGAAATGGTTTCACCTATAAAGGGTAACCCCAACCGGCCAGGGATGTGACCTCTGGAACCTGTGACCTTTCTCCATGCTAATTTAGAGACGAAAAATGCAACTCCGATAGAAAACAGTAGTGCAACAATGAGAACATCATAATACTTCTTAACAAGGAAGAGGAACTCTTCTTTTGATATTGCACTCAGCATCTTAACTTAGCTTTGTTGAACCAGTACTCTCATGATCAATAACTAGAAGATATATTGAATTTATGTACCGAAGTTGTGAAGAATCATGATCCTAAATATGCATTGATGCTTCCTCAACATAAGACAAATTGTTGATAAGTGCTAACTGAGACATTGCTAAGTTTATTAAGTTATGCAGATAGTTAAAAAGTTCGAGTAATATTAGATTATGTAGTGGTTGGAACTGAGCTCTCATCTCCTTGTGATAATATAATTTGTAATGCAGATAATCACTGAGTACAAATTAATACTTGAACCTAAAGAACTGGATGCTATATTTTATTGACCCCAAGATGCCTGCCGTATATATATATATATATATATATAGCCTGTTAGATAATTTGTACATATATGCTTGTACACACATGCCTGCTTCTCCGACCAATATTTTAATTGAAGAGTGACCTAATAATGATTCAGAATTTCAGATGCTACACCAGAAACTTTGAGTTTAATATAGATAGAGGAATCTAAGTTTAAAAAGGGTATGTGACAAACAGGCCAGTGGTTCTAAATCGCGTTCACATAATGCTCCAGGTACAAGTAACAACTAGTACACTCGCTGCATTTTTGTTCCCCATATTTTTACAGTCTACCATTTCCCATTAAAAGTGTAAATCTGCAGAGAGATCCTATTTACGGATAGATTTTCTTTCAACTGAAATTGAGTCTTTATTTTGTACGTTTTTCCAGTCCAAATGAAATCAA
This sequence comes from Rosa rugosa, assembly GCF_958449725.1. NCBI lineage: Eukaryota > Viridiplantae > Streptophyta > Magnoliopsida > Rosales > Rosaceae > Rosa > Rosa rugosa. The sequence continues at coordinate 38,739,248 of NC_084820.1, forward strand.
GTCCCATGTACGTTTCATTTGTGCAATGTTAGAACAAATTTGTGGGTATGGATCATAAGAGAATGTTAGAACAAATTTGTGGGTATGGATCATAAGAGAGTTTATGCTTCTAAAGCACGTTGTAGCAACGCTTTCCTTAAGATATTATTTGCCTTAGGATACAATGAAACCCAGCACAATGCTGTTGTTGTTCTTCATTTTGCACTCACAAAAACCAACCTAAAACACTCAAAAGAAGGTTTACAAGATGGCTCAAGGTTACTAGAAACTAATTGTGCACTATTAATTTCTAGTAGTTTTATGTGTAAGAAAACATGAAACTGGTGAATATTGGAGGCCTAGATCTTCTCAGGATCTTTTTAGTATTCTCTGAGATTGTGTCACTCTGTAGAGAATGGTTCATTTATATAGAAGTATATGTACCCCTTCAAATGGTAAGGTACCTTTTCATTTGTGTCATTTGAATCTGGTCAAATTACTTCATTCAATTATTATTATATTTTGAAAATTTCTCCAACAGTACGACATTTTCTATATTAGAGGTTTGAGATGTATGGTACTATTTTTTCCAATAGGAGAGAGGAAAACAAATAATCCACTTGGGTTTCTCATATTCTTGCTGACGCTCCACCTTGAGAAACCCATCAGTCACAAACTTTTTCAACGTTCTTGATTGTGCTTAAACAAGGTAAAGTTGTTGTATGTGTTTCAGTAGAGATAATTAAGTGACCCGAGCGATCAACCTTGTGCTGCCAGGGATGATGAATATTCTCACGTATCGATTCGTTGTATTCCTAGCAATACCACATTTTGGACTGTATATGCATGAAATGATTCTTTCTTGCATACAGTGGATCATTTAACGAATCAATCATATAAAGAACAGAGGAAGAGATTGGAATAATCTGTTTGTATTTGATAATTGCTTTACAGTACAATGCCTAGATTTATACAAGGACTATATTCTATCTAAGGTAAGAACTAACTGTTTGATTTACAGAATATATTGAATTGAAAGCAGATACAAGAAATTGATACTCTTTGATTTAGGATCTGCCATTTGATTCACAGAGTGATTGAAGCACTAATCAATGCAATGAACCTGGACTATCTTCTTGGTTATCATTCCCCCGCAAGCTGAGAGGACGAGCACGAACCGTAAGATCTGCACTACGTGAGATACTTGAGAGCTGTGTTTCCCAAGTAATCTCGGTCCTGTGAACTTGAACGATTAAATAAGTCTTTATGTCCCTAAATAATTAAAAGATTCTCTGTCACGTACGTACTATTACTTCAGTTAATTAAGCTCTTAGAATGTTGTCTGATAGGTAGATATGGTCAAGAAGGTATGCCGATGACCATCATCACATAGCTGTCCAAAACTATTAACAAAGAGTATGAATGTTGCAGTTCCATGTCTGTAAGCTACAGAAAATATAAACATTAGAGTCGACTCAACTTATTGTTTTTACAAAAATTAAGAGACGAATACTAGCTATTTGTCTTACAGTGCATCAGCACCAAAGGCCTGTTATGTTTTCTTCTGCTAAATTAATTTTCTGGTCTTCCCCGCCAGACAAGTAATAAAACAGATCAAATATCTTGGCCTGGATTGGCATCAAGTAGCTGTAGCTTATATAGTAACAGCGATATTGGAAATACAACATACCATACTTGTATTACCCTCCCAACACAGAGAGAGAATTGAAGAAGAGAGAGGGAGAGAGACAGAGATGGCCATAGAGGAACTCAGCAAAATGGTTGAAGCATATCCAATGAAAGGTGGAGATGGGCCCAACAGCTATGCCAAGAACTCCAGTTACCAGGTTTGTTTCGTAGTATACCACACATTACTATTATTGTTGTTCACTAGTTAGGATGATTACAAGTAGGGTTGTACATCGACTCGATATACCTCGCCCGTGTTCCTGATAAGCTCACTCTATCAGCTCGTTAAGATACAAGCCAAACTTTAGCTTAGATTTCCTCAGCTCGTAAAGTTCGTTATATCACTCATACATTATCACCAAACACAAGGGGCGGGCTTTAGGGTTTAGTTCAACTGGTTCGAAAGTAATGCATGGAGTTCTCTTTAGATTAAAAAGATTATCAATTAATTTTTTTCTTATTTTGATTTGAAAGTTGTCCCAAGCTTGAAACTTAAGCTTGACTCGGCCTAGAGCTTTGCTTTACATGTCCTAACCGTGAGCCAAGTCAAGACAATTTAAGGTCAAGCTCGATCATTACTCAAGCTAATTAACCAACAAGAAAATCGATCAATCCAATGTTGAATTTGAATAAGTACCTGTTTGAGGCAACTTGAACACAACGAACCAAAAAAAAAAAAAAATTAAACACAACTTATTAGGCTAGGTCGAAATCAGTTTAGCCGAATCTAAGCCCCCTGGTTTTGTCTTGATTTAGCTCATTTACACCCCGGCCTATTTACAAGTAGCCATCACTATAAGAATTGATTAGATGTTCTCTTACATGTATAAGCAAAAGTTTTCTTTCGCATGGTTATTGATTAAAAACTCTTTTGCTTGGATTCTTTTATGATAGTATGTAGTAGTTACATAAACTAAATGAAATGAAATTTAGTATATCAACAATTCTACTGCTTGTGCAGAAAGGAGTTGCAGGTGCTGCCCAAGAAGTTGTGAACATGGCTATTGCAGAAAAGCTTGACATAGACAACATCACATTATCTAATTCCAACACCTTTAGCATTGCAGATTTAGGCTGCTCTGTTGGGCCAAATACGCTTTCTGCAGTTGGGAACATAATTGAAGCTGTGCAGCTCAAGTATCAAAGCCAAGGGCGGCTGCTTGATTCCCAAATCCCTCAATTTCAAGTTTTCTTTAATGATCATACCCCAAATGACTTTAACATGCTCTTCAAGTCCCTCCCTCCCAACAGACAATACTATGCAATGGGTGTGCCCGGTTCTTTCTATGGTCGTCTATTTCCTAAAGCTTCGGTTCACTTTGTTCACTCTTCTTACGCCATTCATTGGCTTTCAAGGGTACCGAAGCAGGTACTCGATAAAAATAGCCCTGCTTGGAACAAAGGACGAATCCATTACCTAAATTCTACAGATGCAGTAGTGAGGGCATTTGAAGCTCAGTATGCTGAGGACATGGCGTGCTTCCTGCATGCCAGGGCACAAGAGATTGTCTGTGGAGGATTGATGGTACTTATCATTCCAGGTCACATTCAAGATACACATCATTCCCAATCTTTTAGAAATATGACCTATCAACTATTAGGGTCTTGCCTCATGGACTTGGCTAGGAAGGTAGGAAACTATCCCTGATTTAAGTTAATTTGATACGATATATTTCTGATTCTAAGTTTTAATTATAGTAGGATATGTTCCTTATTGCTGCTAATGTGATTTCAATTTATGCATGCAGGGAGTAGTTAGCGAGGAGAAGGTAGATTCGTTTAATATACCCATTTACTATATGTCTCCCCAAGAACTGGAAGCTTCTGTAGAAAGAAATGGCTGTTTTAGCATAGAGGGTATGGAAAACTTACGTAAGATCTCAAAACTTGGCAATGTCACCGAAAGTGCCCAACTAATTGCATCTCACGGCAGAGCTGTTATGGAGGGACTGTTCAGGCAGCAATTTGGAGATGAAATTTTAGATGAGCTCTTTGACTTGTACCGCAAGAAACTTGAAGAGAATCCCTCCATCTTTGAGTCAATGGATGCAACTCTCTTTCTTGCCGTGCTTAAACGCAACACAAATTGATTTGGATGAACTTTTGTTGGTTTTCCTGCAGCTGCATGTAGTTAAATTCCCTTTAGCTTCATGGTTATGTTAGTTTTATTGTATGATTTAGTGGCATTAAAATTTTTGAGCAACAATAGATAATAAAGGGGAGAGAGATACACTGATATCCCTAGTTGTTCATATATATGTAAATCGATCAAGGTTTGAAACTATTGTGAATGGTATGTGTTTAATTGGTGTTGTTCTGCGATTAAAATGATTTTGATTAAGCAGGATATTTCTTTTCGATGATATGAACAGGTACTGTTGTCACTTGTCACTATTGAGCTGCTGGAATCTTTTCTTAATCGATATAGACAAGAAGGCATCCCAAATGATCGAGAGCATCAGCTGGGCCCTTAATGAAAGTTTTCATTATCCAAAAATCAGCTGGCAACAAGTCCAAGTAAAATTTTGAATTGTACTTCATAATTCGTTAAGCTAAAATGATAAAGAACGATAACACTGCTTTGTCTTAACCATCCAAGAATCCTTTCTTAACTATACTTCCCTGTCATGAGATTCGCATAGACGCATACAACTAAGATATATCATGACATATGTAAGCGATGAGCGATGCTAATCTAAATGTGAGAGAGAGAGAGAGAGACCTATTTAGAAGTCATCGATCAATTTTTGGGTTGCAAAAACTTTGCCTATGTCAGCGTAATTCTCGGAGTTTGAACCACACTCCCTCTATGTACATATTCATTTACTCATAGAGGGGGGGGGGGGGGGGGGGGGGGGGGGGGTAAAGTAAGGGTACCAATTTCAATCCCCTATAATTTATGAAAAATCAAGGGGCTCGAAACAAGTCCAAAAAGCTGCTGGCATGGCATTCAAAGATCATACGAATTAATTATAAGTTATGTATTATGACTCCTCAATGGCGAGGTTAGTGTGACTATGCCGCCACGTTTAACCACCCTGAGGACTAACTGACCAGGACTTCGTTGTGCACCATCCATACCCCACAGATTCAGAAGACGCAGCAGCTATCGCTTGCCGGCTCTCTTCTCTGATCTCGATTCAGGTAGATATAATGTAGATCCAACTTTCTATTCACTCGTGGGATCCAGGAGGGCACCTCTCTACTCAAGAATCCATACATCCCTCATCAGTATAAATGATTTTGAACAAAAACTCTCCAGCAGCCGTCTATCACTTACTCAAACATAAATCATTTCATGTGAAACAGATCCTAGAAAATAAGCCTAGAAAATGAATCATATATTCCCTTGGTATTACTTCGTTTGAAATGAAAAACACAAAAATGATATGTTGATGTACTTCATATGCACATAAGTGTTCTGCAGTCAAGTTGGTTTGGTTTTGATTGATGTAGAATGGAAGAAGATCCCACTGAAACTAAAGATATAAACAACCATAACATTTCTTATTTAACACTTCAGAGTAGTAGCCATCATTAATTTAAATATAATGGCATACATGCTAATCTTATTACAGCATTTTTCTAACATTTTGATATTTCTTCAATGAGAAAGAAGTAAATTGTGAATTTTCTAGTGCTGCTGAACTGAAGACCATGAATTTGACTCAATCCAGTTAAAAGCTATGGGACCGAGGAAAGCATCAGGGATGCCAAAAGAACTGACCAAGGCAAGTGCATGGGGTCGTAGCTCTCTGCAGAGGCTGCTTACTTCTTTCCTCACGGCAGCAACATTATCCGTTGATAAGTACCCGTATCGGAGGAATGCCACATCCTCTTCCAAGCAAATCAATGCATACAAGGTCCTCAACGTAGCTAAGACATTCTGCAGCAGAAACAAACAACGATCAGTTACTGGATTTATTTTACATTCTCACTACAATGTCATGTACACAGTTTATGGCGCAATGGTAGTTACAGACGTTACATTATGTAAAGTAATCTTAAATACAGGTAGTTTCTTTTTTGGACAAAAGCAACTCAAAACCTTCTCTATAATGTCATGTGTTCTGAAAAATTGATGACTCAAGGGTAGTTACACGTTGCAATTAATCCAAAACAGACTTGCTTCCTCTCTTCTTTTTTTTCTTCTTTTTTTGGCCAAAAGCCAGCTCAAACTTTCAGTATCCAAGCATGAAACGTGAAGCATGAAATTTTGACTCAAAAACACAACAAGACCTGAGAATGCATTCTTATCTTCCATCTATTCATAAACCCTACTCCTTTAGTCATATACGACGAACTATATAGCACCATATGTACTACAGAACCTGTTTTAGATATTCGAACCTCATCATCAATTGAGTGTCCTATCGACACAAGTGCAGTAGCAGTTTTTCACAAGGTCAATAACTGTTACTCATACCTTCAGTGAACCAGCAGGTACAGTTGCCTCTACATCGATGAAGGTTTGCAATATTGTTCGATCTGAGAAAGCTCTTCCCAAATCATCTGCAAGCTGATAACTCTGGAACCGGAAAGAGTAATGAAATGAGAGATAGAGAGAGAGAGAGAGAGAGAGAGAGAGATAGAGGGGTAGTTGTAGTGAAAAGAAGACAGTACTCACCAGAAGAACCGAGTACTCTTTGCTTTCTCCCTGTTTTTGTCGTTGTGACACTTCCACAGCAAAGCGATTCAGTAGATCCCGCTCTCTTAAGCAAAATGCATCCATCTAATTTAGACAATAGTGAGACTTTTAAAAGTTTTGACATGACTAATCTAAACATAGCGATGCATCCAATAGATGCGAACATAAACCACAAGTTCTGAAAAACTATATCACCTGAAATTCGATACTCTGAAGAGTAGAACTTGTAAGGTGAGATGGAATGACAGGGCAAGGTTTATTCATATGTTCTAATCCCAAAGCTTTAAACGGTTTACTTCTCTTCTGAGCTGTTATAAACTCTGCAAGAAGTGCCTTGCTGACCTGTGTTAAAAACCCAAAATATTCCACTGCTTTAGAAATAACTCTGATGTCAGACCAAAAAGTAGAATTTATAAGTAATTCTGATGAATCTTGAACTGACTAAATAGAATTTATCCAAAGGCATATTTTCACCATTTATGGCTCTGCCCATGATTTGATAAACATATTCCTCCTTACTAATAACATATGACCCTAAGCAATTTCTATATATACCTGTAATATAACAGCAGAACCAACAGCTTATACAAGTTATTCCAAGAGGTTCAAATTTTGGCATGGTTCTCAGAGAAACTATGCCATAACTGACTAATCTGAGTGAGTATGAAGTATGCAATCAATTTTAAACATAACAAACTTGGAATTGGGAGGACATAAAGCAGAAGGCCATTCCTATTATTCCGATAATTATGTATCATAACTTCATAAGGCTTTTAATAAACCATTTGAACACACACCACATCTCGAAATACAATGTTTGTGTTTTTTTTTTTTTATATGTTTTCATTGACAAAACTTTCTTCAGTTGCCGACAATTCATATCAATAAAAATGCTGCAGTTTGAACAAAACACTATACTTGGCACTACCTGCTGCATCAGAACATTATTGTCCCCCTCAAAAGTAGACTGCACATCAAATTCACCTTTCAGATTACCAATGCGGTTTTCAGTCTTCAGACCTTGCCCTCCACAGGCTTCACGGCACTCCTGATATTTACATCAATGGCTTGAACGCAGTTTTTAAATTTAAGGGAGGAGAATTAGAAAATTTGAACATGAGTTTTCAATGCAGTTCCTGACCTGAAGAGTTCGCATGTTATGCCAGGTAAGTGTAGCCTTGAATGCACTTGAAACAACATGGATGGTTTTGCTCGACTCAGGAGTCCTCCTAACATAGATCATCTTTAGGTGATTTGCAGCAAAAGTCATAGCATATCTGCAGCACATGAAGAATACTAATATTACAATAAAACCAAGAAGAAATAGAATGGGTTTAATATTTAACAAGGATTAGCAGTTATCCCTCAATATATTAAATTCTACTGCACCAATCCAGACCCTTAAGCACAAGATCTAGAGCAGAAAACGTGTTATTTACTTTTTTTAAACACTACAAAGGAACTTCAGAATCTTTCAACACCATAGGTATCAAAATAGCGAATACCATGGGTTGTCTGAGTTGCATACAATACCAATGCATGAAGATAATCATATGCAAAATCTAGGAGTAGGACAGCTATTAATAACTATAATGGAGTAAGAAGTATTTAGCTAGACATTAAGAAACAAGTTTTTTAAAGGGACTGCATGGATATAATTTTATTCAAGCAAAACTGTTGTTGCGATCCTTGTCTAATTAAAACAAGACTACAGTGGCATGGAGTTCTTACGTCTTTGCAAGGAGAGGCAAGAGCCGGTGTCGATGACTTGGGTAATCAAGCAATAGAACTTCCGGTCCGTTTGGTGTAACCGAAAAAGCCCGCCTTGTCAAAGAGTACCTTATGGCAATTGCTAAACTTATCTAAACATAGTGAAAGAAATGATTATGTCAACGATGGAAATTCCACTAGGCAAGAATAACCCTTAAAAATACCAGCAGATGCAAGAATAATTTGTACAAAATAACAGGCACCAATCTTACAAATTACCTTTGCTGTGTAAATTGCACTGGTTGCTATAGTTACACGTCCAGATGTCAATGGAGCCAAGAACGCTGCGAATCTCTGAATTAAAGAAACAAAGAAGGATAAATGGAAAGAACTGATTTTCTTAAAAGAACACAAAAGAAAAAAAAAAAAAACCTGTCGGGGGTGAAACAAGTATAATTCCCATTTGGAAATAGAACTACCTGATCTGGGTCTTTTATTGCACTCAGATATTGCCCTTCTGCGGAAACATCTGCTACTGAATTCAACAAATTTTCCCTGGGGATTCGGACATTGTCAAACCTGAAACACATTTTAAAATCCTTCAAGTCATATGTTTGTTTCTGCTAAGAGAAGAATGCAATTGGCATTAACAGTCGAACAAAGTTAAAGCTAGAAACATGAAATTACCATATTCGACCATTATCAACACCATTTAAACCAATTTTATGACCACAATCAGCAATACGGATGTTTGGACAGATGTTCCCATTTCCATCCCTGATCTGGGCTATAAATGCATGGACGCCTTGATTGGTCCCGGATATGATGAGTTGTGAAAAGACTATAGTGTGTGTGGCATGCTAAACATCAACAGGAAAAGAAATATATCAGTATAGAGTCAGCACTGAAGGAGGAAACTTATAGGCAACTTCAGGGGAAGAAATGAAGAATGCACAGCACTACATTTCAAAGGTGACCCTTACATTAGCTGCCCCTCCAATCCAATACTTCTGAGCAGATTCACAAGGAGTATTAATGACAAACTCTCCAGTTTTTGAATCGTAAGTGGTGACTGTTTCGATTCCTCGAACCTGTAAACATCAATCCGGAAGCAATTAGTGAAAATTTAACAAAGGCAAACAAGCATCATGTAGAGGCCCACAAATGCAGACCAAATGATTGAACAACCACTACATACATTACTGCCGTGCCCTAACTCAGACATTGCAAAGCAGCCCTTGATTGCATAATTCTCAGTGTCCCTCAGCCACTTGTCGTGATGGCGCTTTGTGCCAAAGAACAGAATGGAACCACCCCTGAAATTCATTAACCAAATGATGACATAACAATTAGTTAATTACCCCCTTGAATTTCCAACCAAAACAAGAATTAAACAACAATTCTCTGTTACATAAGAGACTAATCCCTCTTGTTTTTGTACTCGCATTTTACCAAATAAACAATCCAAAATTAGATCAAACTGATATAAAAGACATATATTGAGCTCAACTTAGATTCTTCTCTCCACCAAAAAACCAAAGAGCTATACATTTCTTAAATATTCGGCATCCAAGAAATTTACGAATTTTGCTTCTAACTCCAATTGAATGTAAACCAACCAATCATCTCTACCTCAGTTAACAAACTCCAATTGACTAATACATAACAATCTCAAACCATATCATTCTTCACAAAAAAAAAAAAAAAAAAAAAAAAAAGGTGATATACCATAGAAAAAAATGCACACCGATCTTGACAGAGAGCGAATGATCATAAATCGCAGCAACTTCTTGAAACGCAAACTTCCTCAACTCAGCCTCAACCCCCTTCTCGGTCATCCAACCTCTGAAAACCCCGCGATCCAACAAGTAGGCAATCCGCTTCAGGGTCATCTCCCTCTGCTGCTCCATGCTCTGGTTGTAGTCCGGCGACACAAACACCCGGCCGTCGCCGGCCTCCTTCGGATTAAACAGCTTGCTCTGCCTCATCAGCCCGAACAGCCAGTCCCGCTCCTCCAGATTGTGGTGGTCCAGAAGCTTCCGCATCTCCTTCGTCTCGAATTCGAACCGCTCCGCCAGCTCCGGCGGCGAAAACCCCACGCACGGGTTGGCCGTCAGAGCGGACGAGGCGGAGGAGCGGTGGAGGTGGTTCGAGAGCACTTGGGTTCGCCACGTCACCCGATCCATCGTCAAGTTTCGGGTTCGGGTTTAGGATCTGCGTCTGTGCTTATATATTATATGAGAAATGAGAGTCAGAGAGAGAAGGGTAAAAGATGGGATTTGGGCGCGCAAGTTGGGTAACGGGTAGGAGAGGGATAACGACGTCGTCCTGGACACGTTTTTTCTTTTTCTTTTTTTTTTTTTTTTTTTTGAGAAGAAGTCCTGGACACGTTTTTTTCTTTTTCTTTTTTTGGAAAGGGACGTGGAATGTTGATCACATAGGGATCGGTGCATAAGCGGCATGGACATTTGTGATTGGATAGGGTAATAAATGATTGGGAGTTATCTGTTTTGCTATTGGAAGATTTCCGATGTCAGAAATCGGCATATTCTGGAACCGCTTTACTGGATCAAATGATCCGCCACATGGCGTGTCTAACTTTCAAACTCTACTCACAGTTTTTTTATTTCTTTCTCATTTTTTGGCTTGCTCTTGTCTATTGTTTTTGAACAAATCAACTGCCTTTTCCACCGATTTTAACTCATGTGCACTTGCACTAACAGGATTAGACGGCTGCATAATATCAATTGAAATTTTTTGTTATGAAAAAAAACAAAAACAAAAAAAAGACATTGACTGCAAATATTAAAAACTGAGATTCACTTAATAAGTGTTGAATCACTTAGTCTTTTTCAGACAGTCATATAAATGTGGTGGTAGGAGAGCCATCAGTGGCGGAGCCACATAGGGGCACATTGGGTCCCGTGACCCAGTAAACTTTTTATTTTATAAGTTGTTAGAGTTACCCAGTATTACAAGCGGCTTGCATGGTGCAGTAGTCTGACATTTTTTTCCTACATTGCAGGTCTTGGGTTCGATTCTTGCAAACTTCAGTAATTTTTTTTCCTTTTCTTCCAAGGTTTAATTAGAGCTTGCAGAACTATTATATTATTATTATTATTATTGAGGTTTACCGGTTTATATGGCCAACCTAAATTGGAAATGGTCTTTATTGAGGACGTTGCGTTTACACAGTACACTTCCTTGGGTGCTTGGAGGAGACTTGAATGAGATAACATCAGCTTCTAATAAGGAAGGTGGGGTTGTGCGAAATCAAAGGCAGATGGCAAGGCTACGTGAAGCATTACAGTTCTGTCAACTTACTGATCTGTTCTATGTGGGACCAAAGTTTACTTGGCAAGGAATCCGCAGTGGACATGTTATAAAGATCCATTTGGATAGGTTTGTCACTTCTCAAGGTTGGAGGGAGATGTTTCTTGCTTCTAGGGTTCTACACCTCAACCCTAATCAGTCTGACCACTTGCCCATTCTTTTGGAGGTACGAGAAACCAGGAAATGAAGACCACGGAGGAAGCGACGGTTTAAGTTTGAGGATTTTTGGATTCGTGAAATGGTGTGTGCGTCCATAGTGGAACAAAGCTGGAATAGTGGAGTTAGTTGTGATCCATTTAGTAGTTTGGGGGGTGTATTGTATTTGGATTTGTGCAGACTTTTTTTAAATGACAGACTTTTTGAAAAGTCCACAGACTCTTTAAAAAGTTGATAGACTGTTATGGATTTCTTAAAACCATTGATTTTAGCAACAGACTTTTATTGATTCATGAAAATCCATATACTTTATTATGAATGACTTCTACAGATTTCCTAGGATATACAAAATTAAAAAAAAGTAAAAAAAAAAACAAAAACAAAAAACAAAAATAAATAAAACAAATGCAGCCCAAACACAAAACAAAATAATAACTTGTTGTATCTTCTAATAGAAATTGACTCAAATAAATTATTGTTAGTCTGTCTGGCGAGTTTGTTCTCATTCCTAATCTCCCAACAACATAAATATACAATATAGATCACTTGATGTTTATCGGTAATTATTCTCATCAATTTTGTTTTCGCCGATTAACATATATTGTAGCAATATTGGTCAATGCATGTCTTGATCTATAATCATTCAATTGAAATTCAATTGTTCAACCTTTTTTTTGAACCATAATATAAATTCAAATTAATGAGAATAATTAATTAATAAGATAAAATTTAGTATGGTTCAAGGTCTTAGGGTTAGACCACAATATTTGAGTTTTAGGGTTTCATAAATCATTTTTATTGCTATTAGGGTTCGAAGTATCACAATTGAAAAAAAAAAAAAACAAAAAAACAAAAATCACATTCAACAACTACAATGAACATGTTGGGTATCAAAAAAGGTTGATATCATAAAAGATTAGAAAAAAGACAAAAAATTAAAGAAAGAGAGATGATGAAGGACAAACTTCTTCGTGCGTAGAGAGAAAAACTTTGATAAACCTTTTTTTTTTTTTTTTTGAAGAGGAAACTTTGATAGACTTTTTGAAATCTTTGGTGTGGAGGCTGGAAAATTATTGGAGTTTGGTATGTATAGTTAACACTACAAAGTCCATGATTATCCATGATTTTCTAATTCCATAAGTATGAATGATATTTTGAATATCTCTGTACTTTTATTCATTTTTAAAAGTCCTAATTGAATACCCCTAGATTTTGGTGGAATTCATGAAGTCTTTAAAAATCCTAATTGAATACCTCAAGACTTTCATGGACTGTTAAAAGTCTATATTAAATACACCCAGACTTTTAAATTCCATAGATTTCTTTAAAAGTTCCACTAATTCTATATACAATACATCCCTCTTAGAGTGCAAGATTTCTAAGACGAGAAGGGCACTTGAGGAGTGGCGTTTCACAAAGTTTTTTTTTTTTTTTTTTGGCGGAGCGTTTCACAAAGTTTGGGAGTCTAAAAAAGGAGATTGCAAATACACGGCAACAGTAGCAGTTTTCTATGATACTGCTGCTTCTACTCCACCTATCACAATTCGTCTACAGTTAGAAGCACGATTACAAGAACTGCTGCAACGTGAACTTGTATTTTGGCAACAACGGGCTAAGGTTTTTTGGCTGCAGGAAGGGGATTCAAACACCAGATTTTTTCATCAGCGTGCCAACAATAGAAGAAGAAAAAATACTCTTGATGGGCTGTATAATGAAGACGGGGTTTGGTGTACAGAAGACGATCAACTTGAGAGTATTGTTCTACGCTATTTTCGAGACTTATTTATGTCTTCTAGACCTATTGAGTTTCAATATTTTTTGGAGGCACTGTGCTGCAATGCACAGTTGGAGCATTTCACATGAGCCGAAGGGGTTTATCTTGGGCCTAGGAAGCCTTTGGGTTCCCTTTAACAAAGTCAAAAAATGAACGTAGTGCTCACAAGGGAGGTGTCAAGAGAGGAGGTTTTCAACTTTTCAATGCACTCAAACAAATGCACCCATCAAAGACACCAAGTCCGGACGGTTTCTCTCTGTGTTTTTACCAAACCTTTAGGGGTATCGTCGGGCATGATGTAGTGGAGGCATTGAAATGCTTCTTGAGTTCGGAGGAGCTTCTACAATCAATTAATGGTACTTTTGTTTCTCTAATACCAAAGGTGAAGACCCCACATTACATGAGCCAAATGCGACCAATTAGCCTGTGTAATGTCTTGTACAAGATTCGGTCCAAGGTTTTGGCTAATCGGTTGAAGCCTTTGATGGATTCAATTTGTAAGTACAAAAGTTTGTATGCTTTATGTGTTGGCATTCCCATACAAAAGCAATTGAAGCATCTTATCCCATTTCATCCTTAGAAGTTGGAAAAAGAAGCTACAAACAAAGTTCATCAAAACTGGTATCTGAGAATTTCAGGTAATTGCATCTCATGCATAAGCACGGGATTGCAACATGTGTTGCAATCCCCGAGTTAGTCTGAGTCAGTCCTAATCAACCCTACGTTTTTGGGAGTCCGATTTTGGAAAGTATTTTTTGGTTTTTAGATGTTATATTATAAAGATATTTTCTAATTGTAAAAATTGTGCTATTGAAGTCCTGTAATCGTTTTAGGATTTGGGTATTTTAATTGGATATCTTTTTATTGAAAGACCTTTCCTATTAGGAGTCCAATTAGGGTAAATCTTGATAATTGAGGATTTGTTTTCTCCTCAATATATTCAGAAGAAAAGAGCGTTCATGCTTGGGGGACTTAGACGCAAGAATTCATGTTCTTCTTGTTTGCTTAGAAAAAGTTGCATAGGTAGTTAGGTACTTTGAAACACTTGTTCCATGTAAAAGTGTCTCATTCATCATTCATATACATGCATTGATTCTCTCGAGATCAGTAGAGAAGATTGGTGTTGCAAGAGGAACGATATTTGCGTATCGTTCAAGTGAAGAAGAAGGTCAAGATTCAAGACAAGCACCTCTTTAGTGAGTCTAGAGATTGTACCCGCTTAGAGAGCTATATGTGTTTGTAAAGAACCATGCCCTTCACTATTATTGGATTGATTTTATTTGGGTTCTCAAGAGTATGGGCCCCGCAATGTTTTTAATCTCAAAGTTGAGGTTTTCACTGCGTAACCAAAATTGTGTTTTTTGTGTGAATTTTTGATTTCTGCCCAATAAAGATTGCAATGTGTCTATCAATCCCCGATTTCTAGAAAACATGTTCTGTTATTGTATTTTCACAATCATTGCTCCATACCAAGGTGCTTTTGTTCCCGGACGTTTGATTTCTGATAATTCTCTAATTGCCTTTGAGATTGGACACTTTCTTAAGCGACGTAGGAGTGGTAAGAAGGATTATTGCGCACTCATGTTGGATATGAGTAAAGCGTATGATCGAGTGGAATGGAATTTTCTAGAGGTAGTGATGAAAAAGCTAGGCTTCTGTACTAGCTGGATTCAGCGGATCATGGCTTGTGTTACAATTGTCTCTTATTCTTTTCTAATTAATGGTGCACCTAGAGGGCATGTGGTACCTGAAAGGGGAATTCGACAGGGGGATTCCATCTCCCCTTACTTATTCTTGCTTTGCGCGGAGGCCCTCTCACGAATTATCTCTTTGCTGTGGATTTTAAGTTTTTATCCAGTTGGAAACCCATCCCAATTTGTGTTCGTCATCTCTTAAGGAGGAAGTTGATTGCGATGGGAGGAAACTGATAAAGTGATTTAATGTGACAAAGAGGATTCACTACAGAGACGAGCTATGGCAAAAACAAGAAGAATATAGAATTTTGGTTGGCTAGCTATTGCAATGGAGGCATTTATTCAAATGTCAGAAGTTTTTAAAGATGAATAATTACAGACTAAAATAGCCAAAATGATTTGAAGAAGAGCCAAAACCTGATTTCTTTTGTAATCTCTGAATTCGATTTACAGGAAATATAGTTTTGGCTATTCCGTTAGGAAGACCCAGCATCCTGATCCACACCATCAGTTGCCGCAACAACCACCGAAACCACCATAGCCACCATAACTCCCACAACTAAAACCTTAACCAAGAAAAGCTCTGCAAAGCCAACTTTAGCCTCCTCATCTCAGGCCACGAAGCAGAGCCAACAAGGCAAAGAAGAAGATGATGAAGAAGAAGAAAACAACGTCGTTGAAGAAGGCTCTCTGGCCAGATGGCTTGATGGCTAGATCTGGGCTTGAATCAATAGAAAGAAAGAGAAAAAGAGAAAAATATTATTTAAATTTTATTACTTATTTTTTAGTGAGAGCTAACAGAGTTAGTATGGTGTTAGGTTAATGATGACGTGTCAAATTTTCATTCGTGGGACAGAGTTGGGATAGGATTATTGGGGACAGGTGATTTCATCCCCAATTTTGTAGTTCTTTCTCATTTTTGGTTTAGGGGTGTGTCTAGACTACGTCGGGCATAATTTACGCCCGTGTGGGGTCCGCCTTGCTGGAGTTTTTTTGTCCACACAATTTGAATTAGAAGGGCACAGTAGGAATTGCCCACTTCACTGCCGTTATCAGTTCAAAACAAGCCGTTACGATAATAAAACAAAGGGCATTCATGACAAATCCACAAGGCGAACCATCCCAAATTCCAATCATCCCAAATGTCTCTTCTTCAAATTCCTCTGCACCTGTCCGCCGAACAATCTCAACGGCCTCTTCGATCCTAGACTTCTCTAAGCCGGAGACCGAGTCTCTTTCCACAAGAGAATTCACCTTTTTGCCCAACTCGATTTCGGATTCTAGGTCTTCGATGGCGTTGAGTGGGATGAAGAAGGTGAAGGCAGGAACTCATGGTTTTCACTGGATCAAGGAGAAGTACCACAAGACTGCCGGAAAGCATATCATCTTTGATTATGGCCTTTGACGATGGCATGATGTACTGCAAGGGCTTCATCATCATCAAGGCCTTCGACGACGGAGCGTACGACCACTGCCTCGTCGCCGGGTTCGGCCAAGACGTTAAGGATCAAGCTATATCGTTTTTGATTAAGAATTTATGGGTTTAGGAATTTTATGGGCGAATAGAGTGGCGAATTTGGATGAGACTATGATTTGAATTTGGATGAGATCGAAGAAGAATAAGTAAAATTGCAAAAGAAACCAGTTTTCAATTGCTTAATTTAAAACTAAAAGGCATTAAAAAAGAACCTGCAAAGGTGGTGTCTTGGCTAAGGCACAAAGTATTTGGAGTGGTACCCCGGGTTCGAACCACCTCTAGGGAATATCGTCCTTTTTTCTTTTCTTTTTTGTGCTTTTTGTGTTTTTGTACTAATTTATAATAACTTGAATGTGTTAGTTTAAATTTGTTGGTTATTGTTCTCAAATGGACAAACTTAAAAATGAGTTGGAAAGAAAAAATAAAAACTACATTAAATTTTCTAGTAAGACTTTATCTTGATTGAATTTTAATTAAATTTTATATTCAAGTGTTTAGAACCATTTAGAAAAACTAACCGTGAAGATAAGTTCCTTGAGTTCTTATACATAATAGAACTATAATATATATAAGAAATGGTCATCAAAAGTGCTTTCATTGTATTAATGACATATTGAAAAATTTGAAAAATGGTGTCTTAGTCTTGGTAAAAATGAAGACATTGTGGTTGACCAAGTGGATCGTCGTTGGAGACGAAGTCGAAAGCGGATAATATTTTGAAAATAAGCATAAAATATCTCAATCATTGCAGCCAATGGTCAGTTTTCCCAATGTTTTATGTCTTGATGTGGTTACTCTTAGGCCATGTTTGGTTGGTGGAAGGGAAAGGAATCACTTTCCTTAATTTCCTTTGGTAAAGTGAATCCTGAAAGGGGGGGGGGGGGGGGGGGGAACCAATTTCCTCCACTTTTTCCTTTCCTTTGGGAAAGTGTTTCCCTTCCTTGGCTGTCCCAAACGCAGGAAAGGAAAGTGTTTTTTTTCCCAATGCCCAGATTCTGGGAAACAAACATGGCCTTAGTGGAATGTAATTATTAGATATAGTGTTTTTAAGGTGCCATTAGTTGACCATATGGATCAAAGTTAAAACGATGATGAAATTGGTTGTTTTTTTTGCAACAAACGAAAAAAATTTCAATCATCTCATCCAACGGTCGATCTGAAAAAAATTCAACTTCCTCCTCATTGTTGTTTTTGAAAAGTTCACATCACTATATAAGCAATATACAAGTTATACACCACTACTAGGCACAGAGGTGTTTCTAGTAATCTGCAAATACAAAATTGAAAATTGATAAATTTAAAATTTACGCATGTATTTAACACGTATAAATAGGTACTCTGTAAAAAAAAATTAACTCAATTGGTCTTCATTTTCATATTGGTCAAAAGGGTCAACTCAATATATGCTCATGCTTCCCTAAGGGGAGCCGAATCACGGGGAGATAAATGTCTAGAATTTTTCACATGGGTTGACACATCTCGTCCCCACGAGAGTGTGAGCCCTGACGGATCCAGAGAAAAAGTTGTGAGCAAGTGGTTACGAGCGTTTTAGTTTGACGTATTTAAATTTAGGGGTCGTGACCACTTACTCAATTTTAACCTAAAAATTGCCCGCTTACTCCACTGAGAGTTTTTTACTCCCACTTACCCAGTTTAAACCCAAGTGACATTTTTACCCCCAATCTAATTAATAAACTACAAACATCTCTCTCTCCTCCTATCACTCTCTCTCTCCGCCATACACATATCCATACGACCATACCCATACACCAGATTTGATCCAGACTCCATTAGCTCCTCTGACTCCTGCCATCTTGACGCCAACAGGGACAGGACGACGACTCCAGCCCGACCAGCGATCTCAGTGGCCTCAATGATGACTCCAGCCCACCGGCGAAGACTCCACCTGATCATCTCCTAGCACCGGCGATGACTCCACCTGCACACCACCGCCATCGACGACTCCACCTGCACACCGCCGCCAGCGACGACCTTGATCTCACCTGTACAAGCTGACCTCGACCGCCCAGACGCCGACAACTCCCTCTCCGGCATTCAACCACCGACCCGAGCCAGTCGATTGCATCCCAGCAGCAGCGAATCATCTGCCATTCTACCCAGACCGGACCCGGCATCGACAACCAATAATCATCTGCCATTCGATTCAGACCAGACCCGCCATCGACAACCACTGCTCTTCCCTCAGATTTCGTTTCGACTTCAACCCAGACTATCGACATATATATATATATATATATATGTAAAATTGAACATATAAATTGATCAATTGGTGCCTGTATTTATTTTGATTTTGGGAGTTTATGCAATTCACCGATGGGCAATAATATGATTATTAGATGGCAATAATATAATTATTAGGGGAAATAATATGATTATTAGGAGGCAATAATATGAGTATTGGGGGGCAATAATATGTATATAAATTGATCAATTGTGCCTGTAGTGTATTCATTTTGGTTTTGGGAGTTTATGCAATTCATTGGAGGGCAATAATATGATTGTTGGAGGCAATAATATGATTATTGGGAGGCAATAATATGAGTATTGGGGGGCAATAATATGATTACTGGGGGGTAATAATATGGTTACTGGGTATTATTAGGGGGTAATAAATTCAGACGCCGGATTCCGGATTCCAGTCATCGGTTGCCAGATTCCGGTCACCGGTCGCCAGAGTCCGCGGTCGGCCACTGGTCACCGGAGCACAGCAAGGTGGAGGATGACTTTTCTCTCTAAGTGAGAAAGAAGGAGAGGGCAAAAAGTCCCAAAAATAAATAAAAAGAATAAAAAAAAGAATTAATTGGGTAAAGGGGAAATAATCTCTTAGAGTGTTTTAGGTAAATGGGGTTAAAAAACTGTTAGTGGAGCAAGTGGGCAAATTTTAAGCTAAAATTGGGTAAATGATCATTTCCCCTTAAATTTAAGGTAGACCACATGGATCGAAGCCAAAACGATGACGAAAATATATATATTTTTTACTATAACCATATTTCCCCGTCTTGATAACATCAAACGGTCAAATTTGCCGAATTCTATTTCCTTCACCTTTTTCATTTTGGAATGTATACTTTTCCCTACAACCAATATTTAATTCATGGCTTTTGGGAATGGATTGCTTCTTTTTTCAACATGAGCTTGCTGCATAGTAATTCAGTTCTTGAGCTTATTAGCCCCAGCCATATAAATGAAATGGTCCATTCAACTAAGCTACTTTGGGGATTTGCCTTTTGTATTGCTTTATGGTGCATATGGACAGAAAGAAATAAAGTTAGGTTTGATGGTGCATCTTTTGACCCAGTGAGATTTAAGCATCATTTTTTGGTCGCTTTAAAGGAGTCGGCATCCATTCAGTTTGTTTCTTGCACTGCTACTTCAAGAATACAGAACATGTTTAACGTACTTGGCCTCTCACCATTGAGTTTGAAAGCTCCAAAGTTCATTCCTGTGCATTGGGATGCCCCCCTGTAAATTGGTTAAAAGTTAATATCGATGGTTCTTTTCGTAACCCAGAAACTGGAGGCTTTGGGGGTGTTTTTAGAGACCACGATGGATTGTTTCGGGGTGCCTTTGCACATAAGGTTGAGGTTCCGAGTGCTATTGACGCAGAGGTACTGGCAGTAATAGAGGCCTTGGGAGTTGCTTGGAGAAAGGGTTGGACTCACTTATGGCTTGAAATAGACTCATATCTTGTGGTGCACTACTTCAATAATCCTAAGTTAATTCCATGGAGATTGCGAGTGATGTGGAATAATTGTGTTTATTTCTCTCGTCTAATCCATTTCAGAGTTACTCACATTTACAGGGAAGGTAATATGGTAGCAGTTGCGCTTGCTAATTATGGTGCTACTAATGTTGGTGCTAGGTGGTGGGACTCTTTACCTACCTTCATTGCTGGATACTATGGAAATGACTTATCGTCTGCTCTTTCTTATAGTTTTTTGTATATGAAGAGGGTTCTGTCTCTTCTATGTCTGTACTTGTTGGGTTTTGGTTTGGTCCCCCCAACTTATGTACTTTTGCACTTTCTTTTAAATAAAATAAAAATAGGGGGATGGGGGGTGGGTTCCCAGAGTGTGGCAGACCCTTCTCCTTTGGGATTGAGAATGGGACTTGTTCCCTACATTGTCTACCTCCGAGGAACTAATATCGTCTAATCCCTTATTTTATTAAATATATATATATATATATATATATATATATATATATATATATGCATGCAAGACAATATTAGTAGGCATATCAAGATTTTGAGTGATCAAAATAATCAAAATTAGAAATTGATAAATTTGGCATTATCCATGTATTTAATGCTTATTAATAGGTAAAAAGTACAAAAATTAACCCCATCGGTCATCGTTTTCATATTAGTCAAAGGGGTTAACCCAATACACACTTATATTTTCCTAAGCGGAGTTGAATCACGGGGAGATAAACATTCTAAAATTTTTACATGAGTTGATACAGCTCGTCCCTACGAGAGTGTGAGCGCTGACGAATTGAGAAAAGAAGTTGTGAGGGAGTGGTTATGAAAGTTTCAGTTTGATATGTATTTATAGTTTAGGGTTGACTACGTGGATCGAAGCCAAAACGATGACGAAAATATGTAAATTTTTTACCTTAGCCATATTTTTCCACCTTGATCACATCCAACGGTCGAATTTGTCGAATTATATTTCCTCCACCATCTTCAATATAGAATGTATATTTTTTTCCTACAACCAATAAGCATACTAGACAACATTAGTAGACATATAAGAATTTGTGTGAACCAAATAATTGAAATTGAAAATGGTTAGATTGGACTTTACTTGATGTCTTGATCTTCACAGTTACTTTTTCTAAACATTTGAATATTAAATTTAATTTAATCAAGTAAAGTCTACAAAAAAAATATAATTTTAATTTTAATTTTTTTTTCTAATTCATTTTTAGGTCATTAATGTCGTCGAAATGAGAACAATAACACAATAACAAAAAAAAAACTAACAAATACTATTTTGTTTAAGGATATCTCTATTTGTGTTTGGCCTAAACTCTAGGTTACTTGACCTAGTGGTAATAGGGTTAAATTAGAAGGATCTAGATTCCTATTCAATGTACGATTACTTTCCTTGTACGATTGAGATTCTATGCATTGTAATCCTCTATATAAAGAGGCCCCTATTATCAATGAGAACACACAGCAAATTCCTCTCAATTTCAGTTTCTCTACAACACGTTATCAGCACGAAGCCCTAACCCTGAAACCTAATATTCGTAGCCTTCAAATCCCAGAAACCTCCGCCGCCCACCTTGAAGATCTTACCTCCAGAAGCCCAGAACCGGCGGCGCTGCCCCCAGAACCGGTCGGAAAATACCCGGACCGGCCCCCGGAAATACCGAAAACCTCTCTGCCCGATTCGAAGTCTTCCTCACAGCCTACTGCCTTCATACTCCACCAGAAGCTGTAACTTGACCCCAGATCACCGGAGCAGAAAATTCACCACCGGAATCGGCCTGAAACCGCCCGAACCGGCCGCCTGAATCAACTGAACCACCGAACCGCCGCCTGCATCATCTGCCTCTGCTTCAGTCAACCGAGCCCATATCTGGTCAACCCTAGGCCCAAAACCCAGCTCGGCCCAACAGCAGGAGAAGACAGCTCGGCCCAGAAGACCTGAATCCCAACCTCTCAGCCCACTGACGTCAGCCTGCCACGTCAGCGCTCACGCAAGCGTCCTGTCAGAGTGCCACGTCAGCAACCGGCCGCCACGTCAGCACCTCGGTCAACGTCAGTCAACCCTCCGGTCAACGCCGGTCAAACTTTTTCCGGCGACTTTTCCGGCCACTTCCGGCAACTTTTCCGGCCAAATTTTCCGGCGACTTATTTCGAGGTATTTTTTACTAAACGTTCCCGTTTTTTAGAGTTTTTAAATTCAATTTCTCTTCTTTTCTCGGGGACTTTCAACCTCCCTTCTTCTACCCCCTTTCTTCTTCATAGGGGAGACCAAAAGCCGAACTGTGGGGGTTCGTGCTCACTCCAAGCTTGGAGCTTGTAGAGTCCTCCAAACTTAAGAGTTTGTTGAGAAGAAAACGATCGACCACACACATCATTATTTCGATCTAATCCAACCCCTCTTGGAATCGAATTTCTTGGAAGCGACTACGCTCGGAAATTCCTAATTTCTTGGAAGCGACTACGCTCAGAAATTTTATATGTTTTCGTGGTAGCCTTTCACGCTCCGAAACTAACCCTAATTTCTTGTTCTCTTTCAGGATGAGTAACCTGAACAAATTGGACTTTGCTCCATTGGGAACAACTGGCTCTGAATATCACAGGTGGGTTCGTGATGTCCGCCAGCATCTCAAGGCCGATGGAATCATGGATACGATTCTCGAGCCTAGCCAGGACGTGCTAACTGTTGAGCAAGCTCAAGCTTTGGAAGCAAATAGAGCAGCCTTAGAGGCAAATATGGCGAAAGCCATCATCATCCTAATGACTCGTCATATGGATGATTCGCTCCAGTACAAGTGTATGAATGAAGAAGACCCCAGAAAGCTGTGGGTCTCACTCGAAGAAAGATTTGGCAACGTCCGTGACTTCCTGCTTCCTGATCTAGAAGTGAGATGGCATAGCCTCCGCTTCTGTGATTTCAAGTCAGTTCTTGACTATGACTCGGAAGTACTTCGCATTGAATCCTTAATGGAATTCTGTGGCAAAGATATCACAGAAGCGAGGTTGATTGAGAAGACTCTCTTTACCTTCCCCGTCTCTGCATTGATGGTTGCTAAGAACTATCGAATCGATGTTACTGCAGGATGGATCACAAGGTTTCATGAGCTTATTGGAGCTATGAATGTCGCTGAAAAGCATGACAACATCCTTGTGAAGAACTATAATTCGAGATCCGTGGAAATAGAGCATATTCCGGAATCCAATTATAGTCGTGCCCCTAAGAGAAGGTGCCAAGAGCAAAACCCTAACATTAGGGATACTTCTGGACTTTCTGGTCCATATAATCGCTCTACTTGGGAAGGTAATCGCCAAAATAGGCGAACACGGAACCGAAGAGGTCAACGTGGAAAGAGAGAGGGAGGCAACGCCTCTGGCCATGTTGGTGGCTCCACCAACACTAAGAGCCATCTTAATGACGCTTTCAAAGCACCTCAATCAATGGAGTTTGAGCAAAGAGATGTATGTTCTCAATGTGGAGTGTCTGATCATTGGGCACACATTTGTAGAGCTCGTGAAGATGTCACCGCCTAGAAAGCATATTTGTGAAGCAAGAGAAGCTCACTATGTAGAACAAGAAGATCAAGAAGATGATCTAGAGTGAAGGGTTAAAGACTACAAATCTGGCTGGGATCAATAGATCGCCAATTCTTTTTAAGTCTTTATTTTCCAAGAGATGTAGGCAATTGCCATATTTTTGTAGTGGATGCCTATGGTTTAGTCTTTCTTCAAAGTAGGCGTACTCAATGTAAATGTGATGTCTAGGAAGGTTTTGAGATAAGTGGTAATTAAGCGAGCTTTGCTCCACCGACATCTCTCTACTCACCTGGTCACATTTGCGTTGGAATTACCGAAAGAAGTTAGACGACTACCATTGTTTTGCATTAGCTAAGCATTTGGATTAGATTCTCCTAATGGTTAAGAGACAATGATGTACTCCGTTGGCTTATGAATAAAATTTTGAGTTCTTTTCATTATGACTCCATTTTATTCATGAGCATGTTACTTTGTGACTACGATGGCTGGGCCATCAGTATTAATTCAAGGACATGGAATAGCCCAAGTTCTCTTTGCCAAATGGCACCTTGATTAATGTCACAGAAACTCTCTACGCTCCTAGGGCAACTCGCACCTATGGATAGCCAACGGATTCCATGCGAAAACGCATGTAGAGAACAGAAATGAGTTCCTTTGCAATGCCTCTAATGATTGCGAACGAAGGCGCATCTTAGAGAAGTTTATGTGTCTCTCTAGTGGACTCTATGTCACTATTCGAGCTATTAAATCCAATAAAGTTATGAGAGAAGATCTCTTGGATTTAGACACATATTGGCTTCGTCTCGACAGGATAAGTCACCCTGGTCATGATATGGTGATCCGTCTACTAAAGACTTCACATGGACACCCTCGAGCGAAATGAAGCAAGAATCAAAAATTGGTTCCTGGACTTAGCAAGACCGCAACAATTGCAGCATCTGGCGCTGCAGCTGTCTTGGGGCGCCATATGGCCGCCCAAGTCCCTTGTGACAACGCCATATATGGCGCTACCCATGGCCATGACGCCATGGATGTCAATCCCCATGGTTATAACGCCATGGATGCCACTTCCCATGGTCATGACACCATGATGGGTGATGTAGTCACAAACTTTGCTTCAATATGCGTCTCAAATGCTCAGGCCCAACCAAAACTCTCCTTGGTTGCTTCTAAGGCCTCTCGCTCATTTTACGAAGCCACTTCCTTAGGAAAATTAGGACTGAGACCGTCCTATGCAAATGATATGAAAATACTCATTATGTTCTTACATAGAATCCGTAGGGATTCTGTGGACTGATTCCACCAACTTGCGGACGTTTAAATATCTCATGATGTTGGTTGATATGCAAACACGCTGGTCACGTGTTGTGCCATTGTCCACTTGTAATGCTGCTTATGAAACACTCCTAGCACACATCATATGACAACGGGCTCACTCCCCGCATCATCCTATTCAGTCAATTGGATTTGACTATGCTAGTGAGTTTACATCGAAGACTTTTGATAGTCATCGCATTTGGGACTGATGTTGGACATCATATTCCCATGAGCACACCCAAATGGTCTCTCGGAAATGACTGCGATGGTAGTCCGGACATTGGTAATGCGCACCAACCTTCTTATATCCGCTTGGGGTGATGCAATATCGCATGCAGCTATGCTAATTCGTCTACGACCCACTGCCACTCAATCTACCTCTGCGTTATAAATATAGTACTTACGCATATTTGAGTGTGCCATTTATGTGCCAATTGCGCCGCCACAGCGCTCTATAATGGGTCCTTACAGACGAATGAGCAACTCAGTTGGATTTGAGACTCCAACAATCGTCCGCCACTTAATGCCCTTGCATGGCGATCTCCTTACCGCTAGATGTGCGGATGTCACTTTGATGAGACAGTCTTCCCGTCGTTAGGGGGAGATAAGAACACAGATGTTCAGCAGGAACGACAGGAATTGTCGTGGCCTGTCCCCACTATGTCTCATCTCGATCCCTACTAAAGTGACGAGATCACACAAATATGCTGCAAACATGCCCGCAAGGATGGAAGTCCCTACGAGAGGACGTAGCGCCACCCTACACAGAGGTAGGCATGGCGCCAATGCCAAAGAGAGTGATACTCTGGCGTTATAGGCCATGGCCCCAGCTAGGATGCGTGGGAGGCCCATGAGTTTGAAGGATACTTTGTCACATTCCAACCCTTTGATCATCGACACTCAAAATCCGTCTCATGAGAATCTTCCGGGTTATGTTTATCATTGGGGGACGCCTCAACGTTAGAACCCTATTCCTGAGAATATAGAGCTCTATGAAAATTACACTAGTGTACATGAGACGTGGGATAGAAACTCCATCATAATTGATGATGTAGTTGCGCATTTCGTTGCGCATGAGTTTGTTGAGTTAGATGATATCGAACCACGCTCCGTTGATGAATGAATGCCAACGTAGAGAGATTTGGCCTAAATGGAAAGATGCGATCCAGGTTAAGATGGATTCTCTAACGAAGAGGAAGGTTTTCTGAGCTAGTGATGCCAACACCTCCTGACATAAAACCTATTGACTAATGGGTCTTCGTTAGAAAGCATGATGAGAAAAAGATATGGCAATCTCGCCTTATGGCGCAAGGCTTCTCACAAAACGCCCTGGAATCGACTACGATGAGACATATTCTCTCGTAATGGATGTCATTGCACTCCACTACCTTGTCAGTTTGGTAATTTCCAAATAACTGAACATGCAGCTTACAAATGTGGTCACTACGTATCTCTATGGGGATCTAGATACAGAATATACATGAAGGTTCATGGTGAACTTCATTTACCCAAGTCAAGTGGCTCTAGACCACGGAGCGCGTTTACAAAGAGGTTGAAACGCTCACTAAAGTGACTACTTGATTGGGAAGGGATATGCCCACGCGTTTCCATAACAAGTTTCGGATTCTATCGCGGTTCATGTTGGACATGATCTTCATTGGAAGCCCTTAAAGAGTTAAGGGAAACCGCTGAACACTAGAAATCCGAGTTTGAGATGAAGGATTTTGGGAGAACACGATTATGTCTCGGTTTGGAACTTGAGCATCGTGTTGATAGATGCTTAGGCATTTTGACAAGGTCAAGCCTTCAAGCACCCCCATGATCATTCGTAGTCTTGATCCTGAAAAGGATCCTCTTCGTCAAAAGGATGATGACGAAGGTGTGCTAGAGGCAGAAGTGCCTTACTTGAGTACAATAGGCACATTATTGTACTTAGTTAAATGCACAAGACCGGACATCTCATTTGCAGTAAGCTTGTTAACTAAGATATAGCTTTGCGCCAACGCGACGCCATTGGATTGGTGTAAAAGATATCTTTCAGTACTTAAGATGTACGATTGATATGGGCTTGTTCTATCCCTACAGAGAGATGATGGATTCAGTCTCATCACACACCAGGAACGCCGCCAACACTGGCCTGCGTCCTCTATCCCCATCCCAAAACAACATGTGTTTTGGAAGGTTTTGCTGATGTTGGGTATCTCTCTGACCCACACAAAAGTCTTCCCAAACTGGTTAAGTGTTCACCATGGGTAAAGACCGTGATAACTTGGAGGTCTACATAAATAGACCCTAGTCGCTATATGTTCGGACCATGCAGAGACTATTGCTCTTCACGAAGAGATTCGTGAATGTATATGGATTGGATCCATAATTATGCATGTTCGCACAATTGTGGTTTGAAGTCTACCATAGATGAGCCTACGAGCATTTAGGATAATGCAGCTTGTTTTGAACAAATGAAGCAATGCTACATCAAAGCGACAACACCAAGCTTAATCAGCAACAACAGACTCTCCTCAAGATCAAAGTGAACTAGGTTCAATCTGAGGACAGTGTGGCAGACTTGCTCACTAAGTCATTGCCTAAATTCCACTTTCGAGAGACATGTTGGTAGCATCGTTTGCGGAAGTTACCCGAACTCCCATGACCGTAGTCATCAGGGGGAGATGCAGACATCAGGGGGAGATGTCTACATGTATGGTCTCGAAACGTGATGGGTGTGTTGTGCTCTTTTTCCCCTTCGACCGAGGTTATTTTTGTCCTACTGGGTTTTTGTTACTCGGCAAGGTTTTTAACGAGGCAACGAGAGAAGCACCGCGTTTGGACAACACAAGGGGGAGTGTTTAAGGATATCTCTATTTGTGTTTGGCCCAAACTCTAGGTTACTTGACCTAGTGGTAATAGGGTTAAATTAGAAGGATCTAGATTCCTATTTAATGTACGATTACTTTCCTTGTACGATTGAGATTTTAAGCATTGTAATCCTCTATATAAAGAGGCCCCTATTATCAATGAGAACACACAGCAAATTCCTCTCAATTTCAGTTTCTCTACAACATATTTATTATTATAAATTAGAACAAAGAAAAAAAAATGGAATTAGATGGTTCGATCCCAGGCTGCCAGCTTATCACTTATATAGTCTGTGCCCTAGCCAACGCACCACCATGCAAATTTATTAATGCTAACTTACTTTTATTTTTAACTCAATTAAACCAGTTTCCTCTACTGATAGTCTGATACTTCTTCGTTCTCTTCCATTTCCTTCTTCTGTTTCTCTTTCTCACTGGTCACCACCATTTCAACCTTCTATCGACAAATACCCATTACTCTAAAAATAAATTCCAACAGCAATATCCAATTCCATATATTACCGTTCAATTTACTGATACCATGGCAGTGACGGACTCCTTCTTTCACAGAGATGTCTCCACTCTCCAACTCGTTCAACCCACCTCAGAGTCTATGGAGAAGCCTCCAGAATCACAAGCTCAATTCAATCTGCTCATCTATTCACCCATTAAATTTGATCGAACATTTCATTTCTAAACTCATAATCCCATATATTCCTAATCAAAGATGATCTAGCTTCGATCTCGGTTTTGCACATATGATTAGATGTTTCTTCTTCGTTTCTTGTGAGCAGCTAATTTCTGCATTGGGCTTGAGACTCTCTGAGTTCATTGTCAAGTGGTTCTGCATCAGTATTAAGTGGTGGTGGCACCTCTAGCTAATGTTCAGTGAATATTGCAAGCAGAGGCTAGAGAGATGGATCTGCTTGCGACATCATTACCTCTATTCACAGCTATTTACTGTCACTGTTTTGCACCCTCTCTTTTGCTTGTTTGATTGATCTGCACTCTCTCTTTGAAATTCAAGAGGGTTGTGTCGTTGTCTTTCTGCCATTCCTCTTCAATTTCGGCGCGGATCGGGATATTTGTATCTTAATGTCTTCTACAATTCGACTAGCGGTGAGAGACTGAGTGGAATGACCGCCTTGCCCCTCGGTTGAGAGGGATGGGGCCACAGTAAAAGATTTTTTCTTACCCACTGCATCTAGCTTGTCTTTTGTGAAGTATTAAATGACTAATTTGCCCCTCCATTAACGTCGGTTTAGGGTGTACCATACGCCCAGCGTAGCCAAGAATTATGCTTTTTTTTGTTCTTGTTTTTTTTTTTTTTTGATATGTTGTTCTTGTTTACTGTTTTTGAACAAATCAACTCAACTGGTCCAGCTAATTTAACCAACACTTACACCAATAGGAATGGTCAATTGCATTAAGATGCACCGGTCCTGAAATTGAACCAAAGCATCCTTATTGGCTGAATGAGATTACAATTATAACGTCTCCAAACCAAACTCTTTTAAGAAAAATAATGAATCGTTGCTAACTTAGAAATCATAAGAAAATGGATGAAATCAATTAAAAATCTACTAATACACAAATTGTCTCAAGAACATTGAGCTGCCAATTTACCAAAAGCAAAACATGTACAATGGTTTCAAAATTCTTTTTCTAATAACGGTACAAAAGTATACAATGTGATAATAATGTGTTGTCATTGCACACCCGTTAG
This sequence comes from Rosa rugosa, assembly GCF_958449725.1. NCBI lineage: Eukaryota > Viridiplantae > Streptophyta > Magnoliopsida > Rosales > Rosaceae > Rosa > Rosa rugosa. Next base: position 38,768,876 of record NC_084820.1, read on the forward strand.
CAATGTCACAGCAATCAAAGTCTTGGGCTAGCTAAGCCCGATATACTAATAATGGGCTACCATTGCACACCCGTTAACTATATATGTCTTGGCTATCAAAGTCAAGGGCTACCTAAGCCCGATGCATTAATAATGTTTTGCCTTTGCACACCCGTTAGCTATGTCTCGGCTATCAAAGCCTAGGATTATGAGCTACCTAAGCCCGATGCATTAATAATGTGTTGCCTTGCACACCCGTTAACTATGTCTTTGGCCACCAAGTCTAGGACTACCTAAGCCCGATAACTGTACCATTACTCTGGTCACATCATTATATTGTGCAGACCATACAAAAAAGTCACCATAACTGAATACGGTTGTGCAATTAGCATCATGACTCAAATAAATCAACTGCAAGTAAACATCAACCAAATTTGCACGAACTATCGAATAATCTGCAAGTAGACAACTTCTGCCAGCCAATTTCTTCATATAACCAGAGACGTATCCATGTGATGGGCACAACCCAAAATTCTTCCAATCTTTTACATAGTATAAGTGTGCTCATTGAACAAGGCCTTGACTTTGGTTCAGTTGGCAAAGTGACAAGCACTTTAACTCTTTCTAAACTGCAGGGTTCGAGTCTTCTTAGGCTGTTTTCTTTGTTATTAACCCATATCTTTCTCCTTTTTTTGCATCATTTTCTTCTCTTTAGTTCTTGTTCTTTCTTTCTTTCTTTCTTTTTGTCTCTTTCCCCATTTTCTCCTCCCTTTTTTTCTCCCCTTCTTTTGTGACAACTATTCTATTAATTTTTCCTAGCTTCTATTCATACCTCCAAAATTGTCATTTGGACCTCCCTCTTTTTTCAAATAATAGTTGACTTTGTCTCATGTCAAATTACCAATAAAGACACAAAAGAGGGAAGGAAAAAAAAGTAAAAAACTCTTACCTCTACGTACAGTAGTAGTCTTTAATTGGAGAAAACTTTCTCCTCCAATGTAAACTTTAAAATATACATCGGCAAATGTTATCTATGTTGCGCACTGCCAAAATTTTCTAAACTTTGTGGTTGATCACCCATCAATGGAAATAGGTTTTTATGAAAAAGAGTTTCAGTTATGAAATTGATAGAAAATAAAAAAATAAAAAATTGTGGAACTGTTAGCAAGAATGATGGTGGAAAGAAGATTTGACAAGAGGAGAAAGAGTCATTGTATTTCAGTGATTCAACAAATAAGAAACATAAACTATCTAACCACCATAAAATTATAAAACATGGAAAATTTTCTGGAAAGAGTTCACGCATACAAGGCCGTAAACAACCTCTATAAAAATAAAAATGACAATAAGAGAGAGAGAGAGAGAGAGAGAGATAGAATAGCAATAGGAGAGAGAGAAAACTACCAACTAGATTTTTTTTTTTTTTTTGGCTCAGCTTAATTGTATTAAGGTAAAATAGAATTGCGAAATCTTCAAAAATTGAAGGAGGTCCAACTATTGATTTTTAGAGGTATGAATATAACCTAAAAAAAAGGGCTTTTATTTATTTTATTAGACTATGGGCATTGCGGGAAAATTAGGGAGGTGTAGATAGCAAATTGATTATTTGTAAAAGTAAGTAGGAGGTCTATTAAGTAAGGAGGTCAAAATACCAATTTTAGAGGTATGAATAGAAGCTCCCAATTAGTATTTTTTAAAAATTTATTCTCTTACAAAGGCAAATCTTGTTTGTTTTTCATTACAGTTTCCACGTTTTGTTCTCCCTTTTTTCTTTACTTACAACATTCTCTGTTAGCTATGTCTCGACTATCAAAGACTAGGGCTACGAGCTACCTAAGCCTGATGCATTAATAATGAGTTGCCTTGCACACCAGTTAGGTATGTCTTTGGCCATCAAGTCTAGGGCTATCTAAGCCCGATAATTATACCATTACTCTAGTCACATCATTATACTGTGCAGAACATATGAAAATGTCACCATAACTGAATACGGTTGTGCAATTAGATTAGCATCATGACTCAAAGAAATCAACTCCAAGTAACATCAACCAGAATAGCACGAACTATCGAATAATCTGCAAGTAGAACAACTTCTGGCAGCCAATTTCTTCAAATAACTAGGGACGTATCTACGTGATGGGTAGATTGGGCTACAGCCCAACCCAAAATTCTTCCAATCTTTTACATAGTATAAGTATGCTTCTTAAACCCAGCTCTGACTTTGGTTCAATTGGCAAAGGGACAAGCACTTTAACTCTTTCTAAAGAGCTGAGCTGGATTCAAGTCTCCTTGGGATGTTTTCTTTGTTATTAACCCAAATTTTTCTCCTTTTTTTGCATCATTTTCTTCTCTTTAGTTCCTTTTTTTTTTTGTCTCTTTCCCCATTTTCTCCTTCTCTCCCCCCCCCCCCCCCCCTTTCTTTTGTCACAACTTTTCTATTAATTTTTCTTATTAGTATTTTTTTTTTAATTTCTTCTCTTACAAAGGCAAATCTTGTCTATTTTTCTTTGCTCTTTCCACATTTTGTTCTCCCTTGTTTTCTTTACTTACAACATTATCCGTTAGCTATGTCTCTCCTATCAAAGCCTAAGCCTATGGGCTACCTAAGCCCATTGCATTAATAATGGGTTGCCTTGCACACCCGTTAGCTATGTCTTTGTCCATCAAGTGTAAGGATACCTAAGCCTGATAATTGTATCATTACTCTGGTCACATCATTATACTGTGCAGAAAATACGAAAAAGTCACCATAACTGAATACGGTTGTGCAATTAGCATCATGACGCAAAGAAATCAACTCCAAGTAAACATCAACCAGAAGTGCACGAACTATCAAATAATCTGCAAGTAGAACAACTTATACCAGCCAATTTCTTCATATAACTAGGGACGTATCCACGTGATGGGCAGATTGAGCTACAGCCCAACCCAAAATTCTTGCAATCTTTTACATAGTATAAGTGTGCTTCTTGAACAAGGCTTTGACTTTGGTTCAGTTGGCAAAGTAACAAGCACTTTAACTCTTTTTAAAGTGCAGGGTTCGAGTCTCCTTGGGCTGTTTTCTTTGTTATTAACCCATATCTTTCTCCTTTTTTTGCATCATTTTTTTCTCTTTAGAGCATCCGTTGGAGTTGAATTTTGCTTCAAAAATACTTATATATAGCTAAAAATCAAATTTAGCTAATCTGTTGAAGATGCCCTTAGTTCCTGTTCTTTTTTTTTTTTTATGGGTCTCTTTCCACCATTTTCTCCTCCTTTTTTTTCAACCTTCTTTTGTGACAACTTTTCTATTAATTTTTCCCATTAGTATTTTTAAAAAATCTCTTCTCTTACAAAGGCAAATCCTGTCTGTTTTTCTTTGCTCTTTCGACATTTTGTTCGCCCTTTTTTTTCTTTACTTACAACATTCTTCGTTAGCTATGTCTCGGCTATCGAAGCCTAGGGCTACATGCAACCTAAGCCCAATGCATTAATAATCGGTTGCCTTGCACACCCTTTTTTTTCTTTACTTACAACATTCTTCGTTAGCTATGTCTCGGCTATCGAAGCCTAGGGCTACATTCAACCTAAGCCCAATGCATTAATAATCGGTTGCCTTGCACACCCGTTAGGTATGTCTTTGGCCATCAAGTCTAGGACTACCTAAGCCAGATAATTATACCATTACTTTGGTCACATCATTGTACTGTGCTGAACATACGAAAAAGTCACCATAACTGAATACGGTTGTGCAATTAGCGTCATGACTAAAATAAATCAACTCCAAGTAAACATCAACCAAAAGTGCACGAACTATCAAATCATCTGCAAGTAGAACAACTTCTACCAGCCAATTTCTTCATATAATCAGGGATATCCATGTGATGGGCACAACCCAAAATTCTTCCAATCTTTTACATAGTATAAGTGTGCTCCATGAACAAGGCTCTGACTTTGGTTCAGTTGGCAAAGTGACAAGCACTTTAACTCTTTCTAAAGTGCAGGGTTCGAGTCTTCTTTGGCTGTTTTCTTTGTTATTAACCCATATCTTTCTCCTTTTTTTTTGCATCATTTTCTTCTCATTAGTTCTTGTTCTTTTTTTTTTTGTCTCTTTCCCCATTTTCTCCTCCTTTTTTTTCCCTTCTTTTGTGACAACTTTTCTATTAATTTTTCCTATTAGTATTTTTAAAAAATTTCTTCTCTTACAAAGGAAAATCGTGTCTGTTTTTCTTTGCTCTTCCCACATTTTGTTCTCCCTTTTTTTCTTTACTTACAACATTCTCTGTTAGCTATGTCTCGACTATCAAAGCCTAGGGCTACTAGCTACCTAAGCCCGATGCATTCATAATAGGTTGCCTTGCACACCCATTAGCTATCTCTTTGTCCACCAAGTCTAGGGCTACCTAAGCCTGATAACTGTACCATTACTCTGGTCACATCATTGTACTGTGCAGAACATACGAAAAAGTCATCATAACTGAATACGGTTGTGCAATTAGCATCATGACTCAAAGAAATCAACTCCAAGTAAACATCAACCAGAAGTGCACGAACTATCGAATGATCTGCAAGTAGAACAACTTCTGCTAGCCAATTTCTTCATATAACCAGGGATGTATCCATGTGATGGGCACAATCCAAAATTCTTCCAATCTTTTACATAGTATAAGTGTGCTCCTTGAATAAGCCTCTGACTTTGGTTCAGTTGGCAAAGTGACAAGCACTTTAACTCTTTCTAAACTGCAGGGTTCGAGTCTTCTTAGGCTGTTTTCTTTGTTATTAACCCATATCTTTCTCCTTTTTTTTTGCATCATTTTCTTCTCATTAGTTCTTGTTCTCTTTTTTTTTTTTGTCTCTTTCCCCATTTTCTCCTCCTTTTTTTTCCCTTCTTTTGTGACAACTTTTCTATTAATTTTTCCTATTAGTATTTTTAAAAAATTGTTTCTCTTACAAAGGAAAATCGTGTCTGTTTTTCTTTGCTCTTCCCACATTTTGTTCTCCCTTTTTTTCTTTACTTACAACATTCTCTGTTAGCTATGTCTCGACTATCAAAGCCTAGGGCTACTGGCTACCTAAGCCCGATGCATTAATAATAGGTTGCCTTGCACACCCATTAGCTACGTCTTTGTCCACCAAGTCTAGGGCTACCTAAGCCTGATAACTGTACCATTACTCTGGTCACATCATTGTACTGTGCAGAACATAAGAAAAAGTCATCATAACTGAATACGGTTGTGCAATTAGCATCATGACTCAAAGAAATCAACTCCAGGTAAACATCAACCAGAAGTGCACGAACTATCGAATGATCTGCAAGTAGAACAACTTCTGCTAGCCAATTTCTTCATATAACCAGGGATGTATCCATGTGATGGGCACAATCCAAAATTCTTCCAATTTTTTACATAGTATAAGTGTGCTCCTTGAATAAGGCTCTGACTTTGGTTCAGTTGGCAAAGTAACAAGCACTTTAACTCTTTCTAAACTGCAGGGTTCGAGTCTTCTTAGGTTGTTTTCTTTGTTATTAACCCATATCTTCCTCCTTTTTTTTGCATCATTTTCTTCTCATTAGTTCTTGTTCTTTTTTTTTTTGTCTCTTTCCCCATTTTCTCCTCCTTTTTTTTTTCCCTTCTTTTGTGACAACTTTTCTATTAATTTTTCCTATTAGTGTTTGTAAAAAATTTCTTCTCTTACAAAGGAAAATCGTGTCTGTTTTTCAAACTCTTCCCACATTTTGTTCTCCCTTTTTTTCTTTACTTACAACATTCTCTGTTAGCTATGTCTCGACTATCAAAGCCTAGGGCTACTGGCTACCTAAGCCCGATGCATTAATAATAGGTTGCCTTGCACACCCATTAGCTATCTCTTTGTCCACCAAGTCTAGGGCTACCTAAGCCTGATAACTGTACCATTACTCTGGTCACATCATTGTACTGTGCAGAACATACGAAAAAGTCATCATAACTGAATACGGTTGTGCAATTAGCATCATGACTCAAAGAAATCAACTCCAAGTAAACATCAACCAGAAGTGCACGAACTATCCAATGATCTGCAAGTAGAACAACTTCTGCTAGCCAATTTCTTCATATAACCAGGGATGTATCCATATGATGGGCACAATCCAAAATTCTTCCAATCTTTTACATAGTATAAGTGTGCTCCTTGAATAAGGCTCTGACTTTGGTTCAGTTGGCAAAGTGACAAGCACTTTAACTCTTTCTAAAGTGCAGGGTTCGAGTCTTCTTAGGCTGTTTTCTTTGTTATTAACCCATATCTTTCTCCTTTTTTTTTGCATCCTTTTCTTCTCATTAGTTCTTGTTCTTTTTTTTTTTTGTCACTTTCCCCATTTTCTCCTCCTTTTTTTTCCCTTCTTTTGTGACAACTTTTCTATTAATTTTTCCTATTAGTATTTTTAAAAAATTTCTTCTCTTACAAAGGAAAATCGTGTCTGTTTTTCTTTGCTCTTCCCACATTTTGTTCTCCCTTTTTTTCTTTACTTACAACATTCTCTGTTAGCTATGTCTCGACTATCAAAGCCTAGGGCTACTGGCTACCTAAGCCCGATGCATTAATAATAGGTTGCCTTGCACACCCATTAGCTACGTCTTTGTCCACCAAGTCTAGGGCTACCTAAGCCTGATAACTGTACCATTACTCTGGTCACATCATTGTACTGTGCAGAACATACGAAAAAGTCATCATAACTGAATACGGTTGTGCAATTAGCATCACGACTCAAAGAAATCAACTCCAGGTAAACATCAACCAGAAGTGCACGAACTATCGAATGATCTGCAAGTAGAACAACTTCTGCTAGCCAATTTCTTCATATAACCAGGGATGTATCCATGTGATGGGCACAATCCAAAATTCTTCCAATCTTTTACATAGTATAAGTGTGCTCCTTGAATAAGCCTCTGACTTTGGTTCAGTTGGCAAAGTGACAAGCACTTTAACTCTTTCTAAACTGCAGGGTTCGAGTCTTCTTAGGCTGTTTTCTTTGTTATTAACCCATATCTTTCTCCTTTTTTTTTGCATCATTTTCTTCTCATTAGTTCTTGTTCTCTTTTTTTTTTTTTGTCTCTTTCCCCATTTTCTCCTCCTTTTTTTTCCCTTCTTTTGTGACAACTTTTCTATTAATTTTTCCTATTAGTATTTTTAAAAAATTGTTTCTCTTACAAAGGAAAATCGTGTCTGTTTTTCTTTGCTCTTCCCACATTTTGTTCTCCCTTTTTTTCTTTACTTACAACATTCTCTGTTAGCTATGTCTCGACTATCAAAGCCTAGGGCTACTGGCTACCTAAGCCCGATGCATTAATAATAGGTTGCCTTGCACACCCATTAGCTACGTCTTTGTCCACCAAGTCTAGGGCTACCTAAGCCTGATAACTGTACCATTACTCTGGTCACATCATTGTACTGTGCAGAACATACGAAAAAGTCATCATAACTGAATACGGTTGTGCAATTAGCATCATGACTCAAAGAAATCAACTCCAGGTAAACATCAACCAGAAGTGCACGAACTATCGAATGATCTGCAAGTAGAACAACTTCTGCTAGCCAATTTCTTCATATAACCAGGGATGTATCCATGTGATGGGCACAATCCAAAATTCTTCCAATTTTTTACATAGTATAAGTGTGCTCCTTGAATAAGGCTCTGACTTTGGTTCAGTTGGCAAAGTAACAAGCACTTTAACTCTTTCTAAACTGCAGGGTTCGAGTCTTCTTAGGTTGTTTTCTTTGTTATTAACCCATATCTTCCTCCTTTTTTTTGCATCATTTTCTTCTCATTAGTTCTTGTTCTTTTCTTTTTTTTTTTTTGTCTCTTTCCCGATTTTCTCCTCCTTTTTTTTTCCCTTCTTTTGTGACAACTTTTCTATTAATTTTTCCTATTAGTATTTTTAAAAAATTTCTTCTCTTACAAAGGAAAATCGTGTCTGTTTTTCAAACTCTTCCCACATTTTGTTCTCCCTTTTTTTCTTTACTTACAACATTCTCTGTTAGCTATGTCTCGACTATCAAAGCCTAGGGCTACTGGCTACCTAAGCCCGATGCATTAATAATAGGTTGCCTTGCACACCCATTAGCTATCTCTTTGTCCACCAAGTCTAGGGCTACCTAAGCCTGATAACTGTACCATTACTCTGGTCACATCATTGTACTGTGCAGAACATACGAAAAAGTCATCATAACTGAATACGGTTGTGCAATTAGCATCATGACTCAAAGAAATCAACTCCAAGTAAACATCAACCAGAAGTGCACGAACTATCCAATGATCTGCAAGTAGAACAACTTCTGCTAGCCAATTTCTTCATATAACTAGGGATGTATCCATGTGATGGGCACAATCCAAAATTCTTCCAATTTTTTACATAGTATAAGTGTGCTCCTTGAATAAGGCTCTGACTTTGGTTCAGTTGGCAAAGTGACAAGCACTTTAACTCTTTCTAAACTGCAGGGTTCGAGTCTCCTTAGGTTGTTTTCTTTGTTATTAACCCATATCTTCCTCCTTTTTTTTGCATCATTTTCTTCTCATTAGTTCTTGTTCTTTTTTTTTTTTTTTGTCTCTTTCCCCATTTTCTCCTCCTTTTTTTTTCCCTTCTTTTGTGACAACTTTTCTATTAATTTTTCCTATTAGTATTTGTAAAAAATTTCTTCTCTTACAAAGGAAAATCGTGTCTGTTTTTCTTTGCTCTTCCCACATTTTGTTCTCCCTTTTTTTCTTTACTTACAACATTCTCTGTTAGCTATGTCTCGACTATCAAAGCCTAGGGCTACTGGCTACCTAAGCCTGATGCATTAATAATAGGTTGCCTTGCACACCCATTAGCTATCTCTTTGTCCACCAAGTCTAGGGCTACCTAAGCCTGATAACTGTACCATTACTCTGGTCACATCATTGTACTGTGCAGAACATATGAAAAAGTCATCATAACTGAATACGGTTGTGCAATTAGCATCATGACTCAAAGAAATCAACTCCAAGTAAACATCAACCAGAAGTGCACGAACTATCCAATGATCTGTAAGTAGAACAACTTCTGCTAGCCAATTTCTTCATATAACCAGGGATGTATCCATATGATGGGCACAATCCAAAATTCTTCCAATCTTTTACATAGTATAAGTGTGCTCCTTGAATAAGGCTCTGACTTTGGTTCAGTTGGCAAAGTGACAAGCACTTCAACTCTTTCTAAAGTGCAGGGTTCGAGTCTTCTTAGGCTGTTTTCTTTGTTATTAACCCATATCTTTCTCCTTTTTTTTTGCATCATTTTCTTCTCATTAGTTCTTGTTCTTCTTTTTTTTTGTCTCTTTCCCCATTTTCTCCTCCTTTTTTTTCCCTTCTTTTGTGACAACTTTTCTATTAATTTTTCCTATTCGTATTTTTAAAAAATTTCTTCTCTTACAAAGGAAAATCGTGTCTGTTTTTCTTTGCTCTTCCCACATTTTGTTTGTTCTCCCTTTTTTTCTTTACTTACAACATTCTCTGTTAGCTATTTCTCGACTATCAAAGCCAAGGGCTACTGGCTACCTAAGCCCGATGCATTAATAATAGGTTGCCTTGCACACCCATTAGCTATCTCTTTGTCCACCGAAACAAAGCCCATATCGCCCTACCCAAAAGAGATAGGGAATTGTTGATGGCAAGGAGCCATAGCTAATTAAAAGTAAATGAAAATAAGACAAAATAGAAAATATAACCGGGTCAAGGGTCAAAGCCCAGACCCATAGTCCACAAGGCCCAAATCGAAAATTGGTACAGAAATCACAACGCCGCCGTCTTGCCAGCGCCTCCCATGCCGCAAGGGCGTGCCGTCGGACCGGGCATCCAAACTTGCCGGACGACTAGCTGCGGCTCCTGGTTTTTGAGAGAAAAGACTTAGGGTTTAGAAAAAACAATCGATAAATCTGCAACAATTATTTAAAAATACACACACACACACAAAGAAATTTTAGTTATCAGGATAACATCACAACAATTAAAAAAAAAACAAACGTTTTGAAAAGTCTAAAACAAAGGCAATAATCCTGGTAAGCTTCATAAAAAAAATTAACTATAAATATCAAAGACTGTATCACCTGATCGGGTGCTTGGTCACTTGCATTGGAAAATTTACGAAACAATAAATTTTTTCTTATATGAAGAGATTTATTACTAAATAGGTGCATATTTAACCCAATTTTCTCTTAGCTAAAGTGCATATTTGCCAAATTGCATTTAAATGTTCAAAATCTGACAAAATAAGAAATCTCTACGGAAGATTATAGAATATGCTGGTACAAGCCGACCAAAATTGTATGACCTTCCATAGGAGATCCATCGCAATGACAGTAGGAATTATATCGCAATCTCAAATAGTAGTGTTGGCCTTTCAACAATAATTAGAAAATTTAGTCTTAACATAATATCAAGACCACAAGATAACTCCCTACACCAGCTATTTACCTACACGAGAACCAATAGACATGGATGGCAACGTTGCTATGAGAGGTGGTTCCAAAATCCGAAACCACCCTTGAGGAAGCATACATGGCATAACCAGTCAGTAAAATACATTCCCTAGAGCAAAAGCCATGGTAGTCTTGAAAGCCATGCAATGAAATGGTTTGAGAGGACTTTTCTTATATGACATAGTATGTTCATCGCCAGTTCCCATTTAAAAAAGAAGTAATATGTTCCCTGTAGGAATAGACAGTACAGAGTGTGCAAAAATGAGAACCACCATGTAGAATTGTTTATTTCAAACAATTTTCATCTTTGTTCAAAATAGCTAAATTCATCTGTTAAGAAAAAGGCCCCTTATCATTCATGTAAGTACATATCAAGTATATAGTGTCGTAATTCACTGTTATATTATCCATGTACCCAAACTTAATGAGATTTTGTAACAGTTTTTTTTTTTTTGCTACAATTTCTACCCAAAATCAAAACGCATCTTTTTCCTGTTTTTGGTCAGATGGCAATGAAACAACAGCACATCTTAGAATCAAGAGAGGAAACCAAAATAGTTTTCCAAAGTCCAAACCAACCAATGCATAAAAGGAGCTTCAAGTTGATTAAAACAATGAAGGTCATGAAGAATTTTAAAAGAAAATTATAAAAATAAAACAAATAAAATAAAAAGGCCTCTCAAGGTGAGAGATCTCAGCATACATGAGAATATGCACCTCCATGGTAAAGCCACCAAGAATTCAGTATACAGGAATAAGCTTCCAAGAGTGAGCAGATCTAAGTTAGCTTATACAAGGGGGGAAAAAACAACAAACAAAACAAAGATAGCTTTAGAAGTTCATTATAGTAAAGAATTTACAAATGCAATTGTCCACAGATGTCGTCAGATAGAATTTGTTTAGTAGTACAATCAATGCTGCAATGTTATTTACTGAATGGTGCTTTTGTTGATGACAATTACAGGATTCACATTCCTTCGAAAATCCAAACACACCATTGATAATTCAGAAGCATTTTTGACATATGAAAAGCACCGGTGAACCAACCTTAAACCACTTGATAGAAAAGTCCAATACCAAGTTTGCTAACATAAGATCATAACCAAAATTTGGGAACCCCATTGAAGGTGACTATATTAATTAATCCAACACTTATTACATTGGTCTGTAGTTATGTTACATTCAGGTAAGAAAATTATAAAACATTTCACTGTTATTATTTCTTCTCACCAAATACAACATCAAGTTTATTTGCTCATCATCATTTGTTAAAAGAATATATCGGAGTGAAACATCGACAAAATTGAGGTGGATAAATTGAGTGGGTAATATAATTACCTGTTCTTATACATTCAAGTATTACCTAGTAACGTTACAAAACTGCTTGAAAAGCGGGATTCATTCGTTTTGCCTTTTGCTCATGGTTTTACGCTTGTTGACATCCAGATATTTCTTCCGTAACCGGATGGACTTCGGTGTAACCTACACACATACACAAGGCAATCAAAAATTCATCACAAAGCAATGATTTCGTATTGGAATTCTTTGAAATCCAGGAAAAACCACCTTTCAAGGGATTCAGGTATGCACTAAACACTCTTGGCGGTAGAATAAATTTTACATATTTTCTTCAATTAATATCTTTGAAGGACCTTACAAATAATTGAACGTATGAAAGAATTCATAAATTGTGGTTTAAGGACAGGCCTCAACAAATAATTTTAATTTTTACAATGTACATACAGACCACCTTACTAACACATAATCAGGAGGGATCATTAGCATTGGAACCATACCTCAATGAGCTCATCCGAGGCTACATACCCTATGGCTTCTTCAAGAGTCATCTGCACCCAAAGGCGTTCAGAAATTAGTAACTACTTGACAAAGTAAAGATATCAGTAAGTACTTAACAAAGTAAAGACCATTTATGTTATCTAATATTTATGGTAGTCTATTACTCCCAAATGATATATGCTCTATACTTTTCATCTCTGGAATATAGCACACGTCTCTTAAAAACTTAAAAAATTACTGTTGTTGAAATTACAAAATTCTAAAAGAGCTCACGAGAGATGCAATAAAAAAATATTATGCTAATATCAGATTCAAAGTTCTTGCCCCCCCCCCCCCCCCCTAAAAATATCCAGCCATTATTTCAGGACAAACCACCTCCAACTTGTATGACATCTATCGACTTGGAAAGACTTGACCCCTTTAATGACAGTACATGGTGCCAGGGAACACTTACCATATCTTTAATATAAAGCTACCAAACAACCCCTGAAAATATGTAATAGTGAATGCAAGACAATCCATGGACAAATTCTTAGCTGAAAGTAAAAAACTCTAATTCAAACAAACAAATTATATATGAGTTCATTTTAGATCATAAAAATCAAGAAAACGTATATAGGTTGCTATTGCCAAATTGGCCATAATATCATGCCAGGCCTTACAATGAAATTATTCTACCACAAGAGTGGCCTAAATACCAAGTGAATATACTTTGGATAAACAATTTCCATATTGTATAACATCTAATGTCAGACACTCAGACTAGACCTCTTTAATGATGGATATATTATGCCAGGCCAGACAGCCCATATCTTCAATGCACAGTAATGGAAACTCCCTACCCAAATACAAGGACAATATGATGCATGCTAGATGACCATGCACAAAATTATATCATTTACGAACAAAGGAATCCAGAGGTGAGATTGGATGAAATAAGAACAAAGCATATATCAGTTTTGTACTTACAAGGCGAGGAGGAGATAGTTTCACATTTTCATCCTTGCCAGCAGAACGAATATTTGTAAGTTCTTTGTTCCTTACTGGGTTGACCTGTATTTGCATAGTCAGTCAGTACACTTAACATAATTCATATCATGAAGAGCACAGGATATCCTTACATCTAGATCCGTCTCCCTCGAATGTTCACCAACAATCATGCCATCATATGTCTGCATATAATGAACCAAAAGGCAAAACTCTTATCAACAAACCAAACCACATTTATCCAGTAATTGGATGATCAAAGTTTTGAGAAATCTGCCAATATGTTCCCTTTTTAGTCACCAATGCAGATATGGGGGGTGAAGCAAGTATTCCCGGCATTTATTGCCAATTAGAGATTGATATAGCAGATATGCATGGATACTTTACCAATGTTTGACTGAAATGAAGATGGAACTGCAGTTCAAGAGGGACATTTGCAACTGCAGTTCAAGTATAAAATTGAACTATTTTGTTTACATGACTTGGATGACCACTGAATGTATGTAGATGGGTGCTTATCTATTTTAACTCATAAAACCTCTTTGCTGATATTTCCATCGGTATATCCTCAAATTTGTGAGTCGATATATCTGTGATGGTCAATATTTTAAACCTTTCTTGGATCCAGATCTCTTCTGATGAAATTACTGCTTTCCTACTCTACCGAACAATCATATATTTAGGAAACCCCTGTTATTCCATTTACTATTCTCACTTATAGTTCTCCACTTCTCCCCTTATTGGAATTTGACACCAAATGAAATTCTGGGGGTTTTGAATTACTTTGCCCCAAAAGTTGCATAAAAATGAACTTTCTCCGTCCTTAACGGTCTAAAGTAAGTCTTTGGTGTCAGAAAAGATGTTAGTTCAGCAGAGTACCAATAGTTAGAGGCTAAATAAAGATTTAATTCAACCAAAAAAAAAAAACATCATTATTCGATACATCTGAGAGGACAACTGATTATATGTGCACTAACCTCCATACCAGGTGTCACAAATAGAGTTCCACGAGGTTCTAAACTCATTAATGCATAGGATGTGATTGTACCATAGCCCATTGACACCTGTGATATGAAGCAGAAGATATATGTTAGTGATATAAGTACAAAATATACAAGTATTAAGTTCATTGGATTTGTTTTGGGGGGGGGGGGGGGGTGCGCTCATTCATTAGATATAAGAAAATGAAGGAAATAGAGTATGAACGCCAATTGAAAAACAATATAAGATCAGTTTTACAGGACATGAGAGATAGTTATTGAATCTTGAAAAGGCAAGTAAGATTAAAGTAGCTGACTTCTAGAAGGTTGCATGCAAAATATTATCAGAATACCAGCCAATCCATTGTAGGAGACTGTTAGTGAAATAGATGGTAAACCAGCTAAAACAGCTATTAGATTGCTGAAGAAGAGTTACAAAAAAAAATAATTGATCCGAGATAATATACTGAATTAGCCAGAGGAAAAATAAATATACATTACCCTAACGTTGTGGAGGCTCTCTCACTAGGTTCAAGCATTTGGATATCTACCACAATCTCCAGGATTACGTGGGCCATTGTGAAATTAGATTTAGTTTGGAATTTTTGTTCATTTCTTCTCCTCTTTCACTTTTTTATTTGATTTTATGCCTCAGATTAATTGGTACATGATGGTTATGCTCTTAGTCTTTCTAACAAGTGACAAATCCAGAGTTTCTGGAGGGCTGCGAATGAAAGCTAGTGAAATAATAAAGGGCCAGAATGCTACACCTGTTGTAACCCAACTGTAAATACACTATTGAGAGACTTAAATTTTTTATCTTTCTTTTTTTGTTTTTCAGAAGATTAGATATATAGTTTCTCTTGGGTCAGGCTTGTAACATGAACCAATCATGAACCAAATGTACATCTTATGAATAAAAAAGGAGTTTTCTTGAGATGTATCTATTACCAAAGCTGTCACTGAGAGAGATACCTTCCCTAATACAATAGAAGTTTACGATAAAAACATATCTCAGAAAAGATGGTCCATAAAAAGCTTGTCATAAATCAAAAGGCAAGTGCTGACGTACCAAAACCCCTTTCCGCACATTTCCAAGAGGACCTCGAAATTTTTCATATGCTGTTAAGAACAAAAACATGCATGAGAAAACTGTAACCAAAGAAAATAACAGTGCCAGAAAAATAGAGAAAGGCAACAACGATACATAAAGAGAAATGAAAGATAAATAGTCAAGCAGGACCCAAAAAAAAAAAAAGATAAACATGACAGAATGGGATATTATAAATAGTCAAGTAGGAGAAAATAAAAAACAGATAAACATTACAGAAAGGAATATTAGACCCAATAGCAGAAAGAGCAGGAGAGCTCCAATGCATTTGATTCAGAATATGCTAGTTGTTTTATTTTTGAAATTATCACTTCTTAGTATTATTTTTCCCAATGTGTGGTAAACAGTATTTTTGAAGTTTTGGAATAACAAGAGAAACTCCAGTAATTTGAAAGTAAATGACCAGGAAAGTACTAAAGTAGAAAACCAACATAAAACCGTGCTACATACTGGACAAAGGGCTATAGTCTGTATCCATACTCTCATGGTAAACCATGCTTAACAGAAGATACATTACATTTTGAAGGCTTAGTACAATTGTTCCAACTGAACTATGAGCTCTGTATCAATTAATTCACTGTAAGTACTTAAGTTGTTAATCGGGGTGTGAAATATTGCAAAATGGGCCAATGTGGGCATACCTTCATTTCCCTCTAATTTTGTGTAAATTCGTTACATGACACACATCTGACCTTTCTTGAAAACATTTTCATCAAGTTTTCCTCTAGCATATGTTTGCGTTACTCTCCTTTTGCTCTTTCTTTCACTAAGAACAATTCTTAGGTTCACTCCTAGGGTGAATGAGCATATTCACCCCCATTGTCGATTAACGCATAATAACTTTATAATTTTCTAATCCAACCATTCATTTTGTATAACGTAATACAAAGATTAGCTTTGTAAAAAATCAATCAAATTGAAGACCTTTCAGTTATTCATTTCTATGAAATACATGGACGGTTCATCATAATAGTAGTAAGTGTTGTTAGAACCATCCATTTGTTTGATTCAATTAGATAATTAAACGATTTCTGATTCGATTGATTTTTTACAGAGATGATCTTTAAAGGCTAATTTAAGATATGGACCGTTGGATTATAAATTTATTAAATAAAAGTATGTTAATCGACAATAGGGGTGAATATGCTCATTCACCCTAGGGGTGAATATGCTCATTCACCCTAGGGGTGAACCTAAGAATTGTTCTTTCACTAATGAAAAGCTGTAGATTCTCAGCCAAAAATGGAATACAAGCCCACAGGAAAACCCTACTGTATATTCTAATTTCCTTCTGTTCTTCCTTTTTAGATTAAGAACCAAGTACCTTTACTAATCACCCCACCTGTTTTTTAATTTTTATGTTTGGCTTTAAAAAATAACAAAATACCACTGACATCTACAGTAGGAGTCATCATTTGGCCCTTGGGCCCAAATCCCATTTGCGAGAGACTACTCTATTTATCTGTGAGAAAGATTGGATAATATCAACCACCACTAAGATTACAATAAACATCCTGCAGTCTAGGAAGAAGGTTGGAGAAAGTAACTATATAAAATAACACAAAGTTTATAATATCACACCTGAGCCAGCATGAGTTTTATAATTTCACATTTCAAAGTTTAAAACAAAAGAATCATAAAATAAATTCTCCTACAAATTTTATGTTATAATCAATTAGATGCAGATATCTATATGCTCCTACAGTATAGTAATACATATGTCATGACTACGCATAGATCCAAAGTTCAAACACACATGTCAGTATATGAAGAAGGGTCTAGGCCTGGACAGCTACTTTGTTAAATCTAAGAAACCAAAATATAATAAGGATGGATATATTCATAAAGAAAGGAAAACCAAAATAACAAGCAAGTGAAGGGGAAGAGATGAGGCATATCATACTTAAGAAAGCACGATGCATAAACCCAGTTCCACGCGTGGCACTGCTAAATACACTTCTGTAACCAACCAGTCCCCTGAAAAAAAAAACAACAAAAAGAAAACTGATTATATTTTTCAAGTTTAATCTTAATATAATCACAGAAAACAATTTGGAATTAGAGTGTCAAGTAAAATAGATGAAATTGTCTTCAAGAGAAGGCACGATATAAGATGGTAAATGCAAGCGAGAAATAAAACTAATTGACCGCACTTGGAAATGCTAGAAGATTATTCACTCTTTATTTAGAACCCAGATGCAATGTGATGTTGACTGTGCCACAATGGTAAGAGGTCGTCAAAGACCCAATGAGCATGCTGATCTTTGTTCTGACATTATGGTATTATATATATATATATATATATATATATATATATATATATATATATATATATATATATATATATATTGCTAAATTTTATCATACAGTCGAGTAAAATGACCTCATTATGTTTGGACATCAAACTAACATAGATTGAAAGAGGCAGCAAAACAGAATTGATGTTAACAGAATAAGCAAACCTGGATGGACATGTCAAAGACAATCTAGTCCTGCCATCATTTCCTGGAACAGGACCCATGTCAAGAACCTCAGCTCGCCTATGAGATAAGGCTTCCATAACTAACCCCACATGGTCTTCATTTACCTGAAACAGAAGCTTCATACATAAGTCTTTGTGTGTTGAAGAAAAAAAGTTAAGACAAATTAACATCTGCACTTCTTGCCTCTATAGTAACTTCTTCAATTGGCTCGAGCCTTTGACCATTCTCTGTTTTATACCTGATTCAGTACAGGAAAATTGCTCCACCGTTCAAAAGTGTATTCCAAATAAATAGAGACGAGTAATTGTACAATGAGCAATGTCTGTGCGCATATACACATGTACACATACTATACATTAAAAACCAATTGCATACAACTACAGCTTTAATTTTATTTTTCGAACGAGAAACAAGATTTTAGACAATAGTCAAAATGACTTAATTGGAACAGAAATGGTTGAGTTTCAAATGAGTTGTTTAAAGGATCTTTAGTAATTAGGATTGAAGAGCCCCCATTCCCTATTATTTTACCATATATGGGCAGTTACTTTTGATTATGTCTCCATACAAATCTAACTAAGAATGATCCTTTAAAAAAAAAAAATAGAAATAAGAGAGAAAGAGGGAGAATAAATCTTTAAAACTGGGAAGTGGGAACTCTGTATATATATAAAGGTCAGAATTGCACTAGCAATAGATCAACCAGTTGTCGCATAAGCATGGTCAAAACTCACATGACTTTGGGTGGTGACACAGAGAGCTCAAAGCCTTCACGCCTCATATTCTCAATTAATATCCCTGTTTTACGCAACATGAAAATTGCATTCAGAATATGTTTAAACCCAAGTGCCAATGAAATGTAAAGATGCCAGTGGATGAGAACCCCTTCAATATGTTTAAACCCAAGTGCCAATGAAATGTAAAGATGCAAGTGGATGAGAACACTGTCAATTAAAAGCCTAAGCACTGCCTATGTAGTTGGTTGCTCTGTAGTCTTTTATAAGTAAACCAGATACTGAGAATATAATTGCAAACTTATGAGGAACCAACCGAGTTGCAGTTCTCCCCTCCCCTGAACTTCAAATGACTCTGATAAGCCTGGGAGGACATTAATAGCAAGATTTGTTTCTGCTTCAGCTGATAGCCGATCCCCGATCTTTCCTCCGGTCAGCTACAAATACATCACCATATGTCAGATAATGTAGGGTGGTTCACAGGTGAACCCTGTTCTTGCAACCCTTAAATTATCTTGAAGAAAAGTTTTAATCCTCAATTATAGCATAAAACTACCTAAAGGAACATATGGGCAGTATGGACATGTTAAATAGAGCACAACATGAATAGTTATCACTATAAATCTTTTCTTGAGAAGGTCAACTGTGTTGCCGTGTTGGCAGACTAAAGCATAGCTTTGCATACCTTGGCATGGGACTGATACAAAATATTTCAAGTAGGATCCAGATATTATTCAAGATCAATTAAAATTATATATTTGAAGTTGATAGATATGTGAATCAAAACAGGATCATAAGTAAGACCGGAATAGCTTACTTTGTCAAAGCAATGACAGCACATAGACAACAAGAATGGATTACAATACAAACTGGCATATCTCTATCATGCTTGTGCCTCTTTTTACAATTATATAATGTGCACCAATTATGTAGGTTCTTAAACCAAAAGTGACAAATGAAGTGCCCAAGTTTATCACGGTGAAAAGTAAACAGCTAAATGAACACATGGAGAAGGATGATAACAGTACTATAATATTATATGTGTGCCTGTCTGTCACTCTGTGTCTCTGTACATATACATTGTGTGTGTGTATATAATAACTGATTGCAACAACAAATAATCATGACTTACATGGCTACCATCACGGCCAGCTAATGGAGAGTCATTTACACCAAAAGTCATGGAAATAGTTGGTGGATCCAACTCAACGGTTGGTAATGCAGTCATTACCTATCAGACATGACGAAAAGTCAGGTTTCAAACAACTGTACCTGTGAAATACACTGTTAATTAAATAGAATGATGCTAAGGTTTCATGGAAAAATAGGAATTCCACAGTATTCTATATGTTCTGCGTTTTTTAAAGACAGTCTTAGCTACATAAATAAACTAAAGTTGAATAACAAACAAATTTGAAAAAAATTAAAAAATTAAAAATAAAGAGATAAAGACTTTAATACTAAAAATAAAGAGAGAATAAGAGAACTCATGGAAACAGAAAGCTTTACCCTCAACAAGCTCAGAAAACAAGAAACCACCTAGAACAAAAAACAGAAAAAACAAAACAAAACAAACAAACCAAAAAAGAGAAATTTGAAATCCAGACAAATTAGTGAACTGCCCCCCTTCCAGTCCCTAAGAAAAGCTGTGAAAGAGAAAACTTTGAGTTTAGAAGTAACCGAAGCCCAGCCACAGTTCAAGAAACAAAGAACCAAGACACAAGTCTGAATTATGTGGAAAGCAAGTGCACCAGAGGTTTAAGATAGAGGCAAGAAAGACATAGGATCTATGGAGAAATTACTAAGAAGTAGATAGAAGTCCTTTTAAAAATTACGAAAATAATAATAATAATAATAATAATAATAATAATAATAATAAATAAAAAAGCTCATGATCCTGCTATCCCAAAGCTCATCCACCCTTGTACCTCTTTTCTTTTTTTTTGAAAATAAAGGGCTTGTGCGGCTACCCTTAAGCCTTGATTAATGAAACTGAATACAAGGGGGACTTTGAGCCTAAACCCCTTATTACAATAAGCATCTAGAGAATTTCCTGAAATAATATCAGGAGTCTCTACAAAATACATGTATTCTAACAAGCACCAATTAGCAAGGAGTGCACTACTAGCTACTCCATTTGCTTTGACATAGCGGTGACATACCGGAAAGATAACTTCATTACAACGAAGCATAATTACTAAAATCACAGCTTTCCCACTATGTTGCCGCCGGAAAATAATTCCGACGACACTTAGTTTCATTTTGACACTAGGAGGTTGAGACCATTTAATTGATCGTCGCCTCGTTGTACCTCTTTTCTTATTTTGTCAGACCATGATGAGGACATCATAGTGAAACCTTTAAGGTTATGAGCGAAAGAAATGGAAAAGGAGAGCACCTAATCATTCCTTTCCATATGGCTTGATTAATTGCTCTCAAAATAATTACTGCAGCTTTTGAGGGAGAGATTAATGATCTGATTCTAGAAGCCTTTAAGTCTGGTGTCTTTTCAAATTTTATGTTTCAGTTTAGGAGTTTTAAAGCTTCCTTTATTAAGTCTTTCATCCTTCAGGTTTGGGAAGTCTAAGAGTCTTACTATAAATGATTCTTTAATGCTAGTTAATGTGAGCTATCTGCTCAAGTATAAATAAGTGTAACTGCCAAATGCCCAGGCATGTCAAGATGAATAAAAAATTATCAGAGTATTTCTGAGTTTTTCCTGTGATGGGATTGGTGTGAAGCCTAGTTTTGGGTGAGAAGCCTGGGAGTAATTCCTATGTCATAGTTATCCATGTGTGTTATAGGTTCAAACTTTAGAGTTTGTTGATCCTGGTTTGTAGGCAGTGAGTATACTGCATCAGAACCCTTGTATCTCTCTAATCTTTAAAATTCCTCTATTTTCCATCCATAGCACCGAAACAACAGCTAACACAATGAACCCCCGAAGAATTTTGGTTTCTTTCCTTTGCCAAAACCACGATATCATGCACTTAATAGAGTAAGACACCTGACTGGAATCTCCCCACTCACCCTGACCTTCATAAACAACTTCTCCCACAACACGTAAAGCAACTATACATGACACACCAGTGGGGAGAAGAAAAACAGCAACTTGACCTTCTCATTGAAGCAAATTGCTGTGATTACCCAGCTCACAGCCACAGCCATTTAAGTTTCTTAACTCCTCATCATTTAAGTTTCTTCTAAAACCAAAAACCCAGCTCACAGCCACAAGAAAAAGCACTTGGTATTGCTCATTTTTCTATTGTTATGTTGTGGATACTCAAGCCCAATAATCTCAACGGTCCTGGAAACATTGGTTCAAGGATCAGCCCAAACCCAAGAAGTCTTCCCAAAATCTCACTCTTCCCCCATTACCAACTACAATTTCAAAAGACTGCCAAAACAGTCTCATTCCAGCAGAAACTCTAAAGTCTTCTACTCAATCCTTCGATAACCTGCTTAGCATCACACCCATTTTCATGTGAGCCATGCTTGCTTCTGATTACAGCATACCACAAAGATATTAAGCTTTCACAAAGCCATTTCCACACAACATGCCATAGCATACTCTCCCCATTGGGAGTCTCAAGCCATTTTCCCGAAAATGGAAATATTAAAATTCAAAACGAGGCGCAAGACTTGTCCTATATATATATATATATATATATATATATATATATATATATATATAACCATCTATAATTTCCTAATATCAACTAGCAGCGGTTTTGAACAAACTGGGTTAAAAGAGAATCAACTTAAATGCCAACAACCACTACCAGGAATGCATGTATCAAGAGCTGAAAACCTTAAGAGCCAGAAAACTTTGTAGGCACCCCAAGCCTTCAAAGCAGGAAGGCCTGTATCCATAATATCCAATTAAAATTGGTAATTGTTATTTATGTATTTTAGAATACAATCTTTTTTACGTGGAAAAAAAGAGAAAGAAACTAAAATAAAGAAGATAAGAAAGGCTAAAGCTAATTCAAATAGAAATTTATAAATTACACCAACACACCTCAACGCTAGTGACTGTATGGCCAATAGATGGACTTGCTAACCCAGCCATTGATATTATGTCACCAGCTCCAGCACTGTCAATGAGAACCATATTTGTTCCCTTCTTTTTCATCAGTTTCACAACCTACAAGAATAAGCAGCTCTCCTGTTACTAGTCACACTCCATGTAAAAGAAGATAAAATAGCAAAAAGAAAAGAAAAAAAAAATACTTAGAAGAAACTTTAAAAGTTTAGCATTCTGATTTATTCCTGTTAATAATGTAAAAGATTATAGCTCAAGTTTGATTCTCATAAAAAAAAAATGTGGATGCAGATAGGTTTATGTCGAGCATCCTATAGTTCTTTAATTTTCTAAACATTCCTTAAAGCAAAACAGGCCTTCTATTCAAGTAAAATAACGTTCACATATAATCCTTCATGTGGTGTTGGTATTGTGCTCATGAGAAGGATTTTCAACCACACCTTGGTACTACATCTAAATGAATTTTCTTCTCTGAGTGCAGTAGATGCTTCAAAAATTGTATGTTTCATCTTAGTTTGAGAAAAGTATAGCTACAAGGCTCACTATGATCTAGTTAAAAATAAAATGTGATATAAAATTATAAAAAAATATAAAGAATAAAGAATAATTCTTCAGCAAGATGAGAAAGATGTACTCGAAGGGTTCCAATGGAAAAACCTTTAAAAAGCCATCTTAGGCAAGTCAATTTAACTGACCCATCCCATATACACAATACGGCAGTACAGAGGTGAGAACCAGGATTTTGAGGCAAATATAGAACCATGTACCTTCCCTTCTTCAATTTTCTCAACTCCAGAATCTTTGTTACGAAGCCCATGAACTCTATCACCAACGCGAACACAGCCAGAAGAAACCCGTCCAGTCAATATTCGCCCAAGGTAGAAGTCCTTTTCCATCATGGAAACCTTAAAATAATTTCAATACATGCTATTTAATTTTCCCCACACTACGGCCCTCAAAGATAATGAGCAGAAAAGAAGACAAATTAACATTTAGTCATTTAGTTGTAATGCATGCTTTTGGCTTGGCTAGTTGTCAACTTGCAATTGTATTGAATACGTAAAATTAGACAATGGATTATTTAACAAGCTTAAAAGAAGTTAGACCGTTTCTATAGCCACAGAATGCTACAATGATAGAAATCAAAGTACCCCAAAACAGCATCGCCTACAACAAAATAGATAAAAGTGATGCAGCATAGGAGAAAAGTGAGATAAAAAGACTTCTGGATTTATGAAAAATGGAAAGACTTTAACTTGACCAAGACCTAAAATACATAAGCCCAGGTTCATAACAAATTTTCCAAAACTGAATCCTGAATTACATACTAAATGATAAAAATAAAGTAAACCTTCTGAAGACTTTATATAGCCTTGTTCCTTTCAAGATTCCAACAATACTTGGAGACTGTATCACTAAGTATATCACAGAATAATTTTTATTAAAATAAAAATATTTAGAAAAATCCTTTCGATTTCCTATGTGGTCAGTCTGGGAAGAGAAAGAAAAGTAAACTACACTGTCTAGCACTTATTGCAAATAGGATCTTGCACCAACACTCAATGTGATGCGGTAATAAGTAGCACATAGGATCTTGGTTAGAATGCCCAAGCCTCAGTCAGAAACTGAAAATATGCATATCATTTGATATATGCAAACAAAATTTTCCAAAGACTGCACCATCAATTGAGATAGAAATTGAACTAACAAACTAGCAAAACCATGTAAACAATATCCACTTGACCTAAATATGCCAAGTGCATAAATGGAGGGGCAACAGGGAGAAATAAAATGCAAACAGAGACTCTTTAATAGTTGAATACCAACCAGCATCTGGAAAGGTGCCTCAACGTTTGCACTTGGTGGGGGAACATGTCTGATAATAGCATCAAGCAGCTGCGACATGTTTCTTGAATCAGCAGGAGGTTCTTTAGTGAAAGTAGCCGAGGCCCATCCTTCTTTAGCAGAAGCATATAGCACAGGAAAATCCAGCTGCTCCTCTAGTCAAAAAATAAGAATCAGTGTTTTAGTTTTTTTATCTAACCTAGATAGGAGTTGGGCGAGTGAAAATCAACAGATTAAGTGGTAAAGTCAATTCTACTTCTTATACTTTCACACCTGTAGCACCGAGATTTGCAAAAAGATCAAATACCAGACTCTCAACTTCATCGCACATCTCCTCAGAAACTGCATAAAAAATAACCAAGAACTTAAAAAATAATCTACATAAAAATGCATGCACACATACATATAGTGGGCGGGGGGGTGGGCGCCTTTAAGGAAGCAACTGATAAAATTAGCCACAGATTTTCTTTCTTATACCATCAATATGTCTGTTGTTTCACAAATGTTCACATACCATAAATTCAGAATTAGTGCTGGGGTGGAATTTGGTTGGACGAACCTGACCAACCCAAATCAGACTAAAATTTTGGATGGCTCAGTTACTTGGAAATGCTAAGTTCATTAGAAATGTGTGAAACAATTTCAAGACATTTTATTTAGTAGAAAAGATGATATTTTAACCACCCAACCCATGATGCCGGTGAGATTCAGTGATCTCCACAGGTGTCGATTTTTCCAAATAACCAAACCACAGCTCACTGGCAAGACATGGATGGAACAGAAAGACAAGACTTGACTATTAAAGATTTAAAATTATGATTTCTGTTACTCTTCAACTAACTGATATAGTTATAATAACAGATCCACTATAACCTACATGTACTTAGAGACATTATTAATTCATTTATTACTCGATGCATTTTGCTCATGTCAGCTAATAAGAATTTTTTTAAATGCCAAACTCTTCCTCAACTCAAGGAATTCAACCAGCATGCTGGAGCTAAATTAATTTGGGCAAACAGGAAAACTAATTAGTCTTTTCCACCATCATATTATTCATGCAATTGTTTGACTTGCACATTTTGCAAATTGAAGACGAGAATAAGTACCTGCAGGCCGATCTACTTTGTTTAGAAGAAGAATAGGACGCAGCCCATATTTTAAGGCTTTGGCAAGCACAAACTTGGTCTGTGCAAGCGGACCTTCCCCGGCATCAACAACTAAAACTGCCCCCTCAACCATACCGACAACCCGCTCAACCTATATCCATCCATTGCAGACAAACCACTGAAATCATTACTCAAAATCCATAAAATTCGCACCGAATTGAAAATGAATACTAAATGAGTCAGTCTAGTGGCATACTTCACCACCAAAGTCTGCATGTCCAGGCGTATCAACCATGTTTAGCTCATTCTCCTTCCAGAAAACCGACGTAACCTACAAGCTTACTCAATGATTATTGATCCAACCACAGCTAAAATCATCCATATTAATCAGCTAAACAAGAATCTAGTGAACAAAAAGTAAGACTGATTTAATCCATTTTTAATTTTCTGATGAACCAAACAGGTCCTGAGATTCGAAATCGCAACACATTTTTGGATAGAAAGAGAGGGAGGGACCGACCTTGGAGGCGATAGTGATGCCGCGCTCGCGCTCGAGGCTGATGGAATCCATGGCGCGTTCGTGGGGGATGTCGGCGCCGCACTGGCGAAGGAGGCGGTCCATGAGGGTGGTCTTGCCGTGGTCAACGTGCGCTATGACCGCCACGTTGCGGAGGCGGGCCGGGTCGAGCAGGCTGCTCCTCTGTAGAGTAGCATCGGTGGCCGCGGTGGCCGCCGAGAAGGTGCGGGCGAGTGCGGAGGGACGAAGGTAGGGTTTGGAGGAGGAAGAGGAGAGAGTGTTACGCGTAGAGGACCAGAGAGAGCGAAGCAACGGCCCCGCCATTTCTCAACACTGAAGCTCTGAAAAATGGCTCTCAGTTGCCTACACCCGCCTGGGTTGGGTTTAACCTGTTTCGTTGCCATTCATAGGGTTTTAGAATTTCTTTTTTCGAGGAAAAAAATAATAATTTTTTTGTTTTTTTTTTTTTTTTGGGAAATTACTGGTCACTCCCTCAACTTTTGGGGCGTCGACAGTTCAGTCCCTGTCATTCCAATTTTAACAGATTACTCCTTGCACTTTCAAATTTCGCCCAATTTGGTCCAAAGTGACTATTTTACCCCTCACCTTTTTTTTTTTTTTTTAATTCTTCAATCTCTTTTCTTTATTACTTTTTCTGCTTCTCTCTCTCTCTCTCTCTCTCTCTCCCCCCTCTCCTATAAACAAAGAGAGTAGCCAATTTGGGACCAGTTCAGTCGCAAGATCAAAACTGACCATAACCACCACCACCAAGCTCTCTCTCTCTCTCTGCTGCAATCTTTTCTTCCTCTTGTTCCTTTACCCAAACACCTAGCTCATCAAAAGCCTTTTCTTCTCTTTTTCAGGCCACCATAAATACCACCCATTCCTTCTCTTCCCTAAATTCCTTCGGCGATTAGATTGCGAAAATCTCAGGAAACCCAAAAACCAGAGTCTCCTCGCCGATGGTTCAGTGATCCGGGAAGTCCACGCGGATAGCCTTGATCCCCGTTGCCGCGAGGATATCGGCGCACAGCGTTAAGGGGGTGATAGGTCGTGATCGAGAAGTTGCTGGAGGCGACGATGGAGGACTTTGTGGACTGGCAGGTGGTCGGCGACGGCGGCGAGGGGGAGTTGGTGATGGAGGCCGGCGAGCCGATGCTGAGGATTGGGATTGCTTTATTAATCTCAGTGCTTCGGATTGATTGTTTTCGGGTAATTTTGGGTTTCAGAGAAAGAATTGGGGTTTTGTGAGTTTTGTGAAATGTGGAATTGCTGTTTTGGGTGTTTGGATTTGTGGGTTTTGTGAGGATTTTGGTGGTGGTGAAGGTAAGGATCTGAGGGATGTGCAGGTGGTGTTTGCGGCAATGGTGACGATATAGGTGGTGATCGGGAACTCACCTTAATCCCACCACCATCTCCAGAATTGGGATTTGTGTTGTGTTGCTGGTGATAGCAATTCGAAAAGCAACAAGGCTTTGGATTAGAGAGTCATCCTGGCATCCTGTATTTACGAAACTTGTGGGTTAATATTGTTGCCATATCAGGCTTGAAAAAGAAGAGGATGAGGAGATTACAGAGAGACCGAGAGAGAGAGAGAGAGAGAGCGGAGAGGAAAAAAAAAAAAAAAGAGGAAGTGAGGGGTAAAATAGTCACTTTAGACTCAATTGGGCGAAATTTGGAAGTGCGAGGAGTAATATGTTAAAATTAGAATAGCAGGGACTGAACTGTCGACGCCCCAAAAGTTGAGGGAGTGACCAGTAATTTCCCCTTTTTTTTTCCTTTTTTTTTAAAGGAAAATAGAAAATTCAATCGGTTACATAATACCAAAACAATATCTTGAATACAAAACGAGAATTGTCCACTTGTCTTCCTGGACGAGTTGGTACCATATTAGGCGTACCTCCAATAACCTTTAATCGCCAAAAAGGTATAGGCCACATAAATTCATTCCATACCATATTTGAATTTTACCGGACTCATTTTTACCAACCTACCATGTAGACTCCACCATCATCCCAATTGATCACTAACCTTCCATCACGGCTAGTCTTTAACCTTCCATCGAAGACCCAGATATCATTATACCACGAGAAAAAACCTGAAAGATAATCGATGTGGTAAAATATGATTGGAACTTAAATGACAATCCATTATCAAGAAATTGACACCAATGGCAAGTGATATTTTCAGTCAATCGAATGTGTGACCTAATGGAGATTTTAGAAAGATTTGTTTCGTCTGAACAAGTTCCAGAACCTTAAGTCATAGGGACAAGATTATAATTAAGTTATAATTCTAGACACATACCCTACGACTATTTAATGCCTAAATTATATTCCTAGCCATAAGATGATCTATTAGGACTATAGATTATCCATAAAGGCCGATTCATCACGAATCAAGTAGTACATCCCAGATTAAGCATGTAGAGACATGAGATTGAAGAGAAAATGCTCATTTAAGAGAATGAGTGTTACACTCTATACCTAATTTATCCTTTATCCATTATATTGACGGTAAACGATAAGTTTTCCTTTTTGAATTTTCATTTTACCATTTAAGGGACCCTAAAACTTGATTTTTCTCCAACTTACTATTTTAGAAAACTTTATTCATAGAAGTTGTAGCACATGTTAAATCGAGTTCGTATACGTAAAGAACGTCAAAATTTGAGTCTATATGAACAAGTTATGACATGAGAAGCATGAGTTACTATTTCGGGAAACTTTCCCTACAAATAGTTCCTCTAATTGAAACTTTCCCTATAAATAGTTCTCTTAATGGAAATTTTCCATTTCTAGCCAAAATTCAAACAGACTGTCTTTGAAACCTCAACCCGATTTTAGAACCTGATCTGTTTCCGATAACCCGACCTCAACCCGACTCCCTCTCCTCTGTTTGACTCAAATTGATTAAGTCCAAGTAATGCATTCAACTATTGAATTAGCATTTGAGGATAACAACATGACTTTGCATCAATTTATAAACAAAAATATCAATACAAGCAAGTTTGACTAGGGCTTTTAAATCTAGTCCCAAGTAGTTCACTACTCACTCATAGCTAGATACACAAACTTTAACACTCCATTAAACATCAAATACATAAAGAGATATGGAGTAAAGAGTAACTATTGATGATGCCGGAAGAGGTAGTGGAGATGGGTCTCCAAGATCATAATGTGTTGGTAGTCAACTCCTTCTCCTTGCTCCAAGCTCTTGATATTGGTGAGAATGGTGAAATTTTGAGTCTCTAAGGTGAGTTGTGGTATTGAGTAATGGTGGAAATAGTGGTTGTAATGGTGGAAAATTGTGGTGTGTTCTCCACAGAGAAAATGGGTCTAGATAGAGATGATGGAATGGAGTTTAAGAATCATGAAGATAAGATCATTGGCCTATTTTTGATCAGCTATGTCTCTTTGGTCCCAATATGTGTAAGAGATGCCCTTACACCACATGGTGACAAAATTACAAGGTGTAAGGAGAAGTTTGAATTTCACATGGTGGGAGATTCTCATAACCATGGTTCTCCTTGGCTAGACAAAGGGTCCTCCATGAGTGGCAAATCGCTAGAAAAGTTGGCCAGAAAAAGTTGCCGGAAAATCCGATTTGCGTCTTTCGCTCAAAATTCATGACTTCTTCTCTTTGCTCTAATTCTCCACATTTCAAGCCTCAAATTGTCATTTTCTTCTCAAAGCATAGTTTTATAGAAAGAAAGAAAAAATAGATTAAAGGTAATAAAATAATGTGGAAGACAAGGCAATTTCTATAGTTTTGGGGCACAATTACATAGGGCCCCATTTGGAAATGAAATTTGGATTTGGATTTTGATTTCAAATTTTTTGTATTTTAAATCTGAGTAATTGAAATCCTAAGATTTTAAATTCATTTGTTTGGATAACAATTGAATCATGAGGATTTGAATTTAAGAATTCAAAACTAATGAAAAAAGCTACTTATGTAAATGCATGTTAATCTAATGAATGATATTTTCTTTAGCATTTAATCTCTATGGAGGTAATTGTCATGCTACATAATTTCAAAAGCAATATAAATCTGAAGTGTATCATCTCATATTCTCAAAAAAAAATAATAATAATAATACATGTTTCATCTACATAATTCCACCTCATACCCTCAATTATACAAACTCAAAGTGTTTCATTTTATATTCTCAAAAAAAATATAACAATACTAATAATAATAAGTGTTTCATCTCCGCAATAATTTCATCTCACGAAAATCCAAATTATCATGTTCTACCCTCAATTCCTTAGTTGCCCTGAAAACAACCAACAAAGGTTAGCTGGAAAGGGCTTTTATCAGCATTTAACTGCAAAAGAAAATGTTAAAGAGAAAAGAACATGACAATGAGTATATCAGGGCACACATCCAGAAGACTATATTTCAAATTCCTATGAAGAAACTACTGACAAGATACCAGAAAAGAAAGAATAAGACCAACCTCACAAAAGATAACAGAATAGTATAATCAGACTAGACCCTAAATTCTATGCACTTCTATCTTCACTTGAGTACATATGTTCAAAGGACTAACCTCACAAAATATGACAGAAAGACTTTCACATCAACAATTTACCCATTTGATTAGTATAGATGAGAAGCTAATCAAAAATTTCTTGTTAATGCCTAAAGGTTCGGCGGTAGCTGAACCTTCGTTAACGCTGATCCGATGGGCGGATCGATACTTGCGAGGTTCTCAAAGCTTCCGCTACCTGTCAAATAAAATACAAAGGGCGTCAGAGGGAGACCGCGTTGGGCGGTCTTCAACTCTCCGATGCCTAAGTTAGTCAATGTATTTATGTTGACAAAGTAACAGTAGGTAAGTATTGAATGCGTAATTAATGAGGAGAGAGGAGAGGACCTTTTATAGGTGAGGAAGAGGTTGATCTTCTCTTTGTTTTCGATGTGGGACTGATATGCTTCAGTTCCCAGTTTCAGAAGCTTCTGATGCCATCTTGGCGCGGCGCGTGGCGGCGCGTCGGCGGCGATCTGGAGGTGGTCCGACGTTGGGGCTGTAGCCCGCCTGGCGGTGTGTCTGCATGTCATTCCTTTGGTTGGAATTAGTACCTTTGGCGGTACAATGAGCGTAGCCCATTAGAGCTAATTATGCTTGCAAATGTACATGTATGTACAAGTCCCCCAAGTCCCCAGTCAAGGAGGGCAATCTTGGTTGGGGAGTTGTTCGGCGGTTTGAAGCGTTTTCTTCCGCTAGACTTGCAAGAGCATAATTAGCGTCAGTGCGTTGTCAACCGTTGGTTTTACTGAGCAAACGCTTTATACCCTTTCGGGTGGGCCCCTGCTAGGCCCCCCAGGGAGTCCCCCACTCCCCGTCTAAGATAGACCTCCGGATGGTCGGCAAATTGTTTGTTGAGGGAGAGTTGCACGGAGCAGAGGGTGTTGGGTAGCGAGCCCAATCTTTAGTAGCCAAATGACGGGGGTCAACGTGCCTGATCAGGGCCGTCGTAGACTATTGACAAGTCCCCGTGTCCCGTAGGGATGGTCTGACGGTAACGCCGCGTGGCGGTCGTTGTCAGTAAGGCGTGGCCTCGGGATTCGCCGTTGGCGGATATCCCCCCGCTGAATATAGCAGGAAGCAGCGTCCGGTAGACGTGCCTGGCGGTATTTTGTTGAGCGATAGTGCTGAACAAAGTACGCACGTTGTCAGAGTGAGGCGTGGCCTCGGGATTCGCCGTTGGCGGATATCCCCCCGCTGAATGTAGCAGGAAGCAGCGTCCGGTAGACGTGCCTGGCGGTATTTTGTTGAGCGATAGTGCTGAACAAAGTACGCAGCTAGCAAGCTGAAAAAGGGGTTCCGCTAGAGGTGCGTAGCGGAAGATGCCCAGCTTGCAGGATGGCAAGGGAGAAGTTCCGCTGGCATGGATTCGCCCAGGGGAGGCTTCGGACGGTTGGTGAACTCATCCCAAGTGGTTACTTCCACCAGACGCTTCGTCTGGTGGTGGTTGACACGTGACCAACCCGTAGAGGGTTAGCGTGCGGAGGCTTGTCTCCTAAGCCTGGCCGTCTTCTCGCAATTAATGATAGTAATTATGGATTTCGTAACCGAGGCGACGCCTCGGTTAATCCGGAGAGTAAGTGGAGACTTGTGACACGTGTACGGCTGGTGTGTGATGTCGTTTTTTAGCGGACGGCTTAGAACGCGTTGATGTTGACATAAAAGGGGGGGGAACTTTAGCGAGATTTGACACTTTGTGAAAACTTCAAACCCGAGTCATCGTCTTCAAGCTCTCTGCGATTTGCGAATAGAGTTCTGCGGGACGAAAGCTGTGGAGTTATCGGATCTTGGGGACGAGGCTTCTATCGGTGAGGACAAGCGCTTTCAATCACACCAAAGATTTCACCTTCAAGGTTGGTGCTCTGAATCTCATCCCTGTTCCATTGAATTTCTGTGTATTTGCTTTTGTCAGTTTTTTGGGTTTTGTGAATTTGGGGTGTTCTGAGTGTGTAAAGTGGGCTTTGGGGATGGGTTTTGGTGTTTTTGACACAGTTGGGATTTCTGGATCCACTAGATGGTCGAATCTGGGTCAAGTGTTTGTGGGTTGTTTGTTCTTGTTTTTTGTGTTTTCTGGGTAAACTGTTGCTGATGTTCTTGTCTATAACTGATGTAAGAATAGGCTAGATCTGTGTTTGTGCTAACTGGTGCGGGTTTTAGGGTTTGGGATGGCTAACGTCATAGAGATTTCGAGCAGTGAGGATTCCGGGTCTGACGTGTCGTTCAGCGCGGCGGATAGGATATTTATTGACTCATTGCGTCCGTCTGCCCATGCAGGAACCTCACTGCCAGAACCGCTAGAGGTTGAGCCGCTACAGATGATAGGAGCATTTTAATGTGGTATTTTAATAGTTAATTCCTCACATTTTGCTTAGTTAATTCCTTAACGAATCGATTTTTAACTCAATTTCTATTTTCTTAGGTACATTGGAGTAAATGATGGTGAAATGAGCATTAGGTCCACACTTACCTATAAATGGTGGAGAAAAATGGAAATGTACTAAAATGTCAATTTTACACATTTTCCTACTCCGGCTAGGAGAAACCAAGCCAAGCAAGGAAGAAGGAGCGGCCGCCGGACCAAATGAACTTCAAATGAGCTGAAACTTTCCAGATCCATTCTAGACAGCCCAAGGATCATTTCTTATGAAGAGTGCAAGAACTTTTGTTGAGTGGAAGGCCTTCAAACAATCAGCCCAATTTTCTACAGAAGCAAAACTGGAAAACTGGACCTGTAAGAGGTCCAGCAGCATTTTCGGCCCAACCACATGGAATAAAAATCTGAAATTTTACCAGGGTGATCTACACTCATAATGGAACATTTTTTATGAAGAGGTCATAGTGAAATTGGGAATGCTTGTTGGAGAAATAATTGAAGGAATAAAGGGGCAGAAACTGATCTAAAAAACAGCTCAACATCACATGTTCATGTTTCCTACCCACATGAAGAAAGCTAGATGCTTTTCTCTTTTTCCTTGGATATATTTTTCTGCTCCAATAGATCATCATCACTTCCATACTTCTGCACATTCATGCCTTGCTTTCATTTCATCATTACTCCATCTTTTCCATATTTTACAAACCACTATCATTATTTTTCTTCCATTTATCATTTCACTCTTCTTTTTCTTCCCTATATAAACACCTTCTCCTCTCACTCTAAAAAATATTCCTTCATCCATTTCATCTTCTTTGTCTCTCCATTTCCATTCCATTTTTCTCTCCATTCTCTAGTTGCAAAATTCTGCGTTTTCAAGTAAGAAGAAGAAGAAGAAGAAGGAGCCGGGAATATCATATCCTCCATCGTCCACCTTGAAGGCTTGCTTCCAAGATTCAAGATTTCAACGTTTCAAGCACTCCATCTCCATCTCCAACTCACGGTGTAATTCATTCATTTTTTTTTTTCCTTATTTAATTTCGTAGGAATTTGTTTCTAGTTAACAATAACATTAAGGGCAAAGTTTAAGCCCAATTTCTATGTTTGAATAAAAATTGTGATTTCTTTATGTTGATTTTTATGTTGCTTATGTGAGATTGCTTAATTGATTTTGGATTATGGAAAACTTTTATATGTATGTGTTCTTTGATGGCCAACTTAGGATATATGCATGTAATTGGTGCTAGATTTAAGTAGTAAAGGCTTTGGACAAAAGTCGAAATCAATTAAGGAGGATTGCAAATAGATGGACTTTTTCATACTAGGTTGTGCACTTTGGTTGACATCCTTTCTTTGTTCTTCATGCATTGAATGTGTTCTTGATTAGCTAGTTTTCTAGACTATGATTGCATGTTCAATAGGTTTAATTTAGGTGCTTTCACTTAGATTAAATATTCAAGGAAAGTAAAATATGGGAAATCATTTGCTTCGAATGTTTCACATGGTCAACTTATTTCTCATGACATAGATAATCAACTATAGGAATTGTAATTGGATTTCATTCATATGATTGTAGTTTTGATCTTTGTTTCTTGTGTTCCACCCTTGTATATGTGTTTTTACACTTTCTTTATTTCATTTAATTTTAATTCCAATTCTATAATCTCAAAACCCCCCTTTTTATATTAACTTGTATATATTTTTATTCTTTATTTTATTTTTGTACATAATACTTTTTACTTTATTATTTTAATTTTTTATTTGTTTTTTGACAATGACAGGTGTACCCTCAATCCCCGGAATAGAACGATCCCTATTTGCTTATACTACTAACGATGTTTTCAGGGTTAAATTATGCGCTTGCTTTGAGCGTATCAATTTTTGGCGCCGTTGCCGGGGATTGAAAAATCACTTGTTTTTGTTTATAATTGTTGTATATAAACTGTTTGATACTTAGTTTAAATTAACTAGGTTGTTTTTTTTATTGTTGAATACGAGTTTAATTGTGAGTTGTAAATTAAAGAAGGAATAGGTGAAGTCGTGTTTATTAATATTGGCCTAAACCCCTTATTGGTACCTAGTTCAGGTCCCTTAAGGTTGAGGGCGGCCTTTATTAACATTCATTGAACTGTCTAACACACTTAGGACCTTTTACATCCTAGTAAGAATATCCTATGTGAGATGGTGTCTAGGAAGGGGACAACGTTCATGACGGGTTTTTGAATCCAGAAGTGCTTATAAATGGGCTTAGCTCATGCCAAAATGGATTTTTCCTCTCGTGTTCACCCTCCCCTACCTGGCCATTTCAGTAAGGTTGCCCAACGGATGTAGGAGGGACTTTGTGTCTAGACGACTATACTTGGGCCGCACGTCCACTTGATTTACCGCTTGGAATTAGATTTGATATCAATAATGTTTATAACAAAAGAAATACTTGTGCATACTCTTTACGTGTAAATTATTTTGTTGTTTCACACTTTATACTTGTAAAAAATTTTTTTACGTTTTATACTCACTTGTGTACTTAACTTGTGTCTTATGTACAAAATACTTGTTAATTATACTTGTAGTTTGTAATTCATAGTTACTTGTTTATTTTTTTTTTTTGTATTTCTTTGTTAATATTAAGTTACTAACTTTATTTAATGTAGGTACCGTCTGGCTGCAAGACGTAAAATACAAGCGCTGCTTGGGAGGCAACCCAATTCAGAATATAATCAGATTTGCTTTCTCTTCCCCTTTTACTCCTCCATTTTCTTTTTGTTTTAGTAGTTATTTTCGTAAATTCCATCACTATATGCTTACTTATTTCATTGCATGCTTTTAATTGATTACATTGAGGATAATGCAATATTTAAGTGTGGGGGAAGGGATTTATATTTTTGTCTTTCATTTTGAATCCTATAAATATTTTTGTCTTTCATTTTGTGTCCTATAAATATTTTTGAGTCCTATATTTTTAATAATAAAAAAAAAAATAAAAATAAATAAAAATAAAATAAAAATAAAAATAAAATAAAATGCATTCATTCAGTCTTATTAAATTCAGCTTTTTACAAAAAAAAAAAAAAATAATAATAATAAAAAAAATTAAAAAAATAATAATAATAAAAAAAAAAAAAAAAAAAATGCATTCATTCAGTCTTATTAATTTCAGCTATTTACAAAAAAAAAAAAAAAAAAAAAAAAATAAATAATAATAATAATAATAAAAAAAAAAAATAATAATAATAATAATAATAATACTCTATACTAAGCCATGTCTGCATCTCTGTAGGAGTTGAGGCTGAGCTTAAGGGAAATGTGAGAGCCACCGCCATAACCGCTACCTCCCTCGGAAGTAGTCTTCATGATGCCCAAGATGTCCTCACCATGCATGGGGAACAATGGAAGGGTTTCAATCTCCTGGTGATCTCCTCCTCGTTGTTGCAGGGATGTTTGTCCTCCTGTTGTGCCAAAAGAGTTGTACTGGTATTAGTGTTGAAGTGTGAGGAAGAATATGAAACAAAATTTAAATCAAGAAATCCTTCATTACCAGTAGAATCGGTGGAACCAAAGTTGAGATTAATGGATCTACCATCATCAGTAGAACTAGTGGACCCAAAATTGATGTCAATGGATCCACCAGCTGGCCCAAAATTGATGTCGATGGATCCACCAGCACCAGTAGAACCAGCTGGCCCAAAATTGAGATCAATGGATCCACCAGTACCAGGAGAACTAGTTCCCATGGGCACTTGAGCAGCCTGATTGCACCTCTTCATCTGCTTCTCTCGAGCCCTGACATTCTGGAACCAAAAATAAATGTTCTTGCCCTCAACATGTCCATACTGGTTCAGCTGGAGACAGATCTCGTGAATATGCTCTGTAGTTGGGCGCTTAACTCCCTTGTCGTAGTAAAGATCCTTGAGGATCCTTATTTGATCTGGAGTAGGAACCCACCTGGCACGGCTTCGCCAGAAATCTGTGTTGGCACTACTCCCGACTACTTGGTTGTTTCCTCCATCCTCGATTTGTTGCTGGGTTTGTAGCTCCATCAGTTGCAGAGTTCGTGGTTCCATGGTGATGGGTTGAGGGGATGTGAAGATCGAAGAGTAAAGTTGTCAAGTGTTTGAAGGAGTTGTTGTTAAAGGGATTAAGGATGATGATGGTGTGTTGGAGATCTGAAAGTTCAGAGGAAAGATGGGATTGAATCAACTAGATGGGAGAGAAGATCAGAAGAGAAGGATTGAATCGAAGAAGAAATATTTTGAGTTTTGAAAGAAGAGGAAAGCTGAAGAGTTGGGAGAGAGGGGCTGGAACTCAGGAGAGATTTTCGTTCCTTTGGAGTGAACAGTTGCGCCCTCAGAATGCACCTATTTATAGAGCGAGGTGAGCAGATCTCCACCGTTGGATGGACGATTCCTGTGATTCATTCTACGCGTTGGATTAAAGTCGCCCTGAAACCCGGAAAAGTTGTTGGCGCGTGGAGAGCGTGTAAGGGGACCGAGGGAATCTCGAGGCGCTGTGGCAGACAGCTGTAGCCGAAAGCAGATTTGACTGCCGTAAATCACGGAAGGGATAAGCCGTGACACAAGTGGGCCATACTTGGGCCTGTCTCGGATCAAGGCATCACTGTAGCTGTCGGTGGAGGCCTGATGGGCCGAGTTTCAGAAACAGTTTTGGACATGATGGGCCGAGTTTCTGAAACAGTTTTGGATGAGTTGGGCTGGGTTTCTGCAACAGTCTTGGATGTTTTGTGCCGAATTGTTGAAACAGTTGGTTTAAATAAAAGGATTGGTATGGATAATAACGTGAGCAGCCGTGCTCGAGTGGTTGAGTGTAAAGTTCGTGTACAAGAGGTCTGAGGTTCGAACCTCGCCTCTCGTTTATTTTTATTATGTTCGTTTATGACATAATAAGTATAAAATTTGTACACATTATATTAAGCACAGCTTGTGCTCCAGTGGTTGGGGACAAAGGTTTCGTGTAGCAGGTTAAGGTTTCGAACCTTGCCTCCCCCGTTTTTTTTTATTTATGTCACTCCATCAGAACCCTCCTCCGAAGGCTGAAACCAGCAAGAAGGCTGCCACTCGCCCGCATACCGCTCCTCCAAAGGAGTAAATGGAGGTACAAGTCTAGGCTGAAAGACTTTAAACATTAAGCGCTGCATGGGAGGCAACCCATTTCAACCGTAGCTGTGGAGGAGCCATCAACGCAGATTTGCTCTCTTAAACTCTATCTCCTCTATTACTATTTTCTGATTGTATCTTTGTTATTTGCGTTTTTAGTTTTTGTTTTTAGGTTTTCTTGAGTTAATCATTCCATTCACATGATAATTGTTCATTGCATGCTCTAACTTGTTTAACATTGAGGACAATGTATGATTTAAGTGTGGGGGGAAGGATTAATGCTTGTAGTTAGTTTTTGTCATAAAAAGAAAACAAAACAAAAAAATCGAAAAATGTCAGAAATATAAAAAATTTCGTTGCTTTTGTTTTTGTTTTGAGTCTTAGGATGCCTTTCAACTGTCTGGGATGATTCTATATCTCTGAAATCATGACTAAAAGAGGATCACAACATTGAGATGATTTTAAACATGGTATTCTTTGGTTAATTGAGATATATGAAAAATGTGTGCCTTGTAGTGGATATGGATTGCATGACCTTGGTACAGAATATGAGCATGTTAAGATGAGTTGTGATTCATAAAGCCATGTGAGATAATTGAACCATGTCCCTTTTTCTTGGAGTGAAATGAAAAATATATTCTTAATTTCTTGGCGATGTTTTGATGATCTCATTATTCTTTCATCTTGATTGACTGCTTGCCATAGATTAAGTTTAATGGACTAGAGAATGCTAGAATTCGCTCTTGTGCTTGTTGAGACGTGATATCAATACATGGCCCTGATTCTGGAAGGGATAGAGGTTCTCTAGGAATTATCACCATTGCCAAATAAACTTGTGTCCCCATTTGTGCCCGTCGTGGGACCCCCCTAGATAAGCCCCTTTGAGCCTACATTAAGCCTTTTCGTTCATCACCCTTAAAATCCTTAACCATGAAGCTTAGTATAGTTACAACCCTACCCTTTGTTCTAAGGACTTAGTGGAGCTATCTTTTGAGACATACTACATGGGTTTGGTGCTAAGGATGAAGATTGAGAAGAGGTGAAAGTTCAAGTGTGGGGATAGACTTGTCCATAAAGAAATAGATATGTTGAAGCCGTGAAAAATGAAAAGAAAAGAGAAAAATTGTGTACGGCTAAAAAAGAAAAAGAAAGAAAAAAAATATATGTTTATGGACTTTCATCCCCCATACTTAGTGATTTTGGAGTTTGCTTTGAATTGAAGGCCCACTACAGAAAAATTTGGCCTTTGTCCATTTCACTAGAGTTCAAGGGAAGTTTATATTGAAGATTGGGCCCAACATGAAGACATTTGGCCCTCTTATATTACCTCTATGGAGAAGTGACGTTTTTGCAATGCCTTGGTGAAATATTTCGAGATCTCTACATTCATATGAGCTCTACTAGGTTTTTAGGACACTTTGATAATCCTTACCTTTCATTTCTTTAAACCTTGAGCCTTAGCCCCATTACAACCTTTGAGAGGACCTTCTTGATCCTTAAGATGGGACAGCCTTTGATGTGGAGATGAGTTACAAGAGTTGAACCTATGGCTTGGGTCCATTCGTGCAAGTAGTTGATATCCTTCATGAGATCTTTTGAAAAAAAAAAATTATATTCACAAAGTGCTTTTCGTTTCTTATATATGTGAGCTATTTGACTGCCTTAAAATATGTTCTCTCACATATAAATGAGTGATTATAAGCTTTTAAGCATTGCCTTGATCTGAGAGAAGAAAAAGTGGATATACCTTGTGAGGATATGAATCATACTTGTCTGAAGCATGCTAAGCTAAACCCCAATCACCATTATTACAACCAAGTCCTACTTGTGTATGTGTGGATCATATGTTTTAATTAACTCTCGAATGCTTAACATTGATTCTTGATTGAGTGCTAATCTTGGTGTTGTGAAAGTATGAGATTTCTGAGACAATATGTTAAAGGGCAATAGAGGTCTTTGTAATGTCAACATCTTGGTCTTTGTCTTTGAATTTACTCTTTTATGTGTGACGTTTTTTTTTTTTTCCTTTGTGTTTTGCTTTGTGTTTTACGTTTTTGGTTTCTTTGAGTCTTTGTGTTTTTGTTTCCATACTTAGTCATTTTTTTCGTTGGTTTCTTTGTTTTGTGTCATAGTCTTTTTGGTTTGTTAGTTTTTGATTTTGCTAAGGGACTAGCAAAAGCTAAGTGTGGGGGAATTTGATAGGAGCATTTTAATGTGGTATTTTAATAGTTAATTCCTCACATTTTGCTTAGTTAATTCCTTAACGAATCGATTTTTAACTCAATTTCTATTTTCTTAGGTACATTGGAGTAAATGATGGTGAAATGAGCATTAGGTCCACACTTACCTATAAATGGTGGAGAAAAATGGAAATGTACTAAAATGTCAATTTTACACATTTTCCTACTCCGGCTAGGAGAAACCAAGCCAAGCAAGGAAGAAGGAGCGGCCGCCGGACCAAATGAACTTCAAATGAGCTGAAACTTTCCAGATCCATTCTAGACAGCCCAAGGATCATTTCTTATGAAGAGTGCAAGAACTTTTGTTGAGTGGAAGGCCTTCAAACAATCAGCCCAATTTTCTACAGAAGCAAAACTGGAAAACTGGACCTGTAAGAGGTCCAGCAGCATTTTCGGCCCAACCACATGGAATAAAAATCTGAAATTTTACCAGGGTGATCTACACTCATAATGGAACATTTTTTATGAAGAGGTCATAGTGAAATTGGGAATGCTTGTTGGAGAAATAATTGAAGGAATAAAGGGGCAGAAACTGATCTAAAAAACAGCTCAACATCACATGTTCATGTTTCCTACCCACATGAAGAAAGCTAGATGCTTTTCTCTTTTTCCTTGGATATATTTTTCTGCTCCAATAGATCATCATCACTTCCATACTTCTGCACATTCATGCCTTGCTTTCATTTCATCATTACTCCATCTTTTCCATATTTTACAAACCACTATCATTATTTTTCTTCCATTTATCATTTCACTCTTCTTTTTCTTCCCTATATAAACACCTTCTCCTCTCACTCTAAAAAATATTCCTTCATCCATTTCATCTTCTTTGTCTCTCCATTTCCATTCCATTTTTCTCTCCATTCTCTAGTTGCAAAATTCTGCGTTTTCAAGTAAGAAGAAGAAGAAGAAGAAGGAGCCGGGAATATCATATCCTCCATCGTCCACCTTGAAGGCTTGCTTCCAAGATTCAAGATTTCAACGTTTCAAGCACTCCATCTCCATCTCCAACTCACGGTGTAATTCATTCATTTTTTTTTTTCCTTATTTAATTTCGTAGGAATTTGTTTCTAGTTAACAATAACATTAAGGGCAAAGTTTAAGCCCAATTTCTATGTTTGAATAAAAATTGTGATTTCTTTATGTTGATTTTTATGTTGCTTATGTGAGATTGCTTAATTGATTTTGGATTATGGAAAACTTTTATATGTATGTGTTCTTTGATGGCCAACTTAGGATATATGCATGTAATTGGTGCTAGATTTAAGTAGTAAAGGCTTTGGACAAAAGTCGAAATCAATTAAGGAGGATTGCAAATAGATGGACTTTTTCATACTAGGTTGTGCACTTTGGTTGACATCCTTTCTTTGTTCTTCATGCATTGAATGTGTTCTTGATTAGCTAGTTTTCTAGACTATGATTGCATGTTCAATAGGTTTAATTTAGGTGCTTTCACTTAGATTAAATATTCAAGGAAAGTAAAATATGGGAAATCATTTGCTTCGAATGTTTCACATGGTCAACTTATTTCTCATGACATAGATAATCAACTATAGGAATTGTAATTGGATTTCATTCATATGATTGTAGTTTTGATCTTTGTTTCTTGTGTTCCACCCTTGTATATGTGTTTTTACACTTTCTTTATTTCATTTAATTTTAATTCCAATTCTATAATCTCAAAACCCCCCTTTTTATATTAACTTGTATATATTTTTATTCTTTATTTTATTTTTGTACATAATACTTTTTACTTTATTATTTTAATTTTTTATTTGTTTTTTGACAATGACAGGTGTACCCTCAATCCCCGGAATAGAACGATCCCTATTTGCTTATACTACTAACGATGTTTTCAGGGTTAAATTATGCGCTTGCTTTGAGCGTATCAACAGACCATACCTTGGGAAGTAGCCATGGGTCGTGCATCACGTCCAGAGAGTTCTAGAGCGGGTGAGGCTGCTGCGGCCAAAGCTAGGCGCGATGAGCGGTTGGCAAGCAACAGCGCTGCTAGCGGCTCCGCTGGGGACGAGGAAACAGCGGGGGAGGACGCTGAGTCAGCGTGGTTCCTCTAGGATGGCACCCCTATTGACGAGGCAGGAGGGCGGATGAATGTCGCCGCCGTTACTAAGATGAAGCGGACGTTCCGGCTGCCGGGCTCGGTGAAACTGCGCCCGCCGACGGCGGATGAGAAGGCGTCGATTCTCCCGGAGGGGTTTGCCGCCTTACACGAGGCGATATTCCGCCAAGGAGTGACATTCCCGCTGGTGCCCAACCTTCAGATTCTGGTGTGCGAGTTTGGCCTTGCCTTTGGTCAAGTCTGCCCCAACATGTGGCGGTTGATGCTGGCGTTAAAC
Organism: Rosa rugosa; assembly: GCF_958449725.1. Lineage (NCBI taxonomy): Eukaryota > Viridiplantae > Streptophyta > Magnoliopsida > Rosales > Rosaceae > Rosa > Rosa rugosa. The sequence continues at coordinate 38,811,522 of NC_084820.1, forward strand.
TCTCTGTGGCGGTTGTCCGGATGTGAAGGGCCTACGGTGGCAGAGGTGCTTCATTTCTACGAGCTGGTCTATGTGAAGCGCCAGGGTTGCAGAGGGCAAGTGAACTTGAGCCGCCGCCAGGGAGCGCCCAAGATGATCGAGAATCTAAGGGACTCAATGTCCTACTGGCGGGGGACCTTCTGCGTCGCCACAGAGGGTTGGGAGTATCACGCCAGGTCGAACGAGGAAGGGCCGACATTTAAGATTAAGTCAGAGTTCCAACCCATCCGAGGTTGGTAACTGGTTTCCGCTGAACGTAGTTGGCGGGTTCATGTATTTGCGGACTTGTATTCTTACTAACGACTATTGTGTTTGTGCAGCGGGACTGCGGTATACTCTAACGCGCGAAGAAGAGTGTCGCGTAGCAAGGATCAGAGGTTGCTGGCGGAACCGCAATTTGCTGGACTTTCGACTTCTGACCGGTTGGGAGTTACTGGTCGAGCAGCAGCTAACTCGCTCCGTTAGTGAGAAATCTCCGCCATACCGTTTTTTTGTAACAAGTGATCCAGACTGACTGGTTTTTTTTTTTTTTAGAAACTCCGCCGGGTAACAAATCGAGTCGCGACGCTTTTGAAAAAGCAATGGACCGCGCGGAGATAGACAACTTTCTGGAGACCATGTACGCCGAGGGGCTGGCGGCCCAGAAGACGCTGGTGAACCCCGAGACACTGGCGCTGAGCCAGTCCGAGGTTCTGGTGGTGCTGCCAATGCCGCACCACTCCCATCTTGGTGAGGACGGTCTGCCGGTAGTGCAGGCGGGGGCCCAAGTGGCCGGCGGGAAGAAGGGAAGCGCTGCAGCTGGGCAGCAGAAGGAGCGGATGCCTGCCAACAGGCGTGGCCCCCAAAAGGAGAGGGTGGTGCAGCCGGCGGAGACTGTCATTGCGCCAAGGGAGGAGCCGCCGGTGAGGGTGACGAGGACCGCCGCCGGGAACCAAAGGGCGCTGGAGAGAAAACGTCGGCAGGTTGACTCTCCTGACGAGGAAGAGGGGGAGGACGTGGAGGCGATCGGGGCCTGCCGACAGAAGAAGGCCCGACAAGCTCCGTCGAAAACTGTTGTGGTGGAGGGAGAGGCGCCCGCCGTTAGTGAGCTGGACTCATTTGCCGAGTATGCGGCGTTCATGACAGATGGTGAGCGGGAGTTCCTCTTCCATCTCTGCGAACGGCTAGGGTTCGGCGGCCTAGCGGGTATCTCGCGCCCCACGGCAATTGACCAATCGCCCTTCAGCTCGGCGTTTGGTCAAATATCGGCGGGACTGCACGACATGTTCGTGGCGGCGTCAAAGCAGCCCCTGGTCGAGGGGGAGCTCAGGGAGGAAATCCAAGGTCTCCAGAGGGAGTTGGCGGAGGCGAAGGAGAAACTGGCGGAGGCAGAGTGGCGCCTGGAGAAGGCGGAGTGTGATTTTGCGGACACCCGCGGTAAGCTCAACGTAGCCATCGAGCGGGATTTGGAGAGGAATGAACACGTCTCCAAGTTGGAGCAGGACGTCGCGCTGCTGCAGGAGCAGATTGCCGCTAAGGACAAGAAACTCATTATCGTGCAGCGGGAGTTCGCCGCCAGGGTGACGGAGCTGAAGCGGCTGGAAGGCCAGGTTGCCCGCCTGAGGGCTGAAGGGGATACTGCCGCGGCCGCCGCTGTTGAAGCATTCAAGCAGTCGGCGGAGTTTAAGAAGGCGATGACCGAGTCGGCGAAGGTTGGGGCCCTAGCAAACATAGACATGCTGAAGCGGAAGGGCGCCATCGACTTCGCCAAAGCGTCACAGCCTGATGCGCCGCCGGCCAAGAGTACCCTGCAGGAGAAAGATGTCGTGCCTACCCCAGCGGGAGGTGCCCGCTCAGGCAGCGGAGAAAGTGGCGCACATCCGACGGAAGGGTCCCAGCAGACTCCCAACCCCACCCCGTCGGAGGTGTCGCGCGCTGGATTCCTGGCGGCGCACACCTGGGCGGATGGCACCATAGAGACCCCAAGTCCACAGCGCAAGGGTCCGATCAAACGAGTCGAGCGATCGTGCCGCCGCCTGCTGAAGCAGAAGATGCCGAAGGCAACCCCTGAAGCCAGTTGGGACCGCTCTAGATTTTCTTACTTTTTTTTGTAGCCGCAGAGGCATAACAATTTGTAATGAATGTTGCGAAATGAAATAAAGTTTTGAATTGGTTTGTTAGATGTGTTTGTACTGCTAGTTGAGTTATATTTTTCTTTTGCCAATCAATGAAACATTAAAGGAATTAAGATTGGTCCAAGTGCACCACGTAGCGGACAAGGTCCGCTGACGATTGCTGGCGTTGCCAGTTGCCCTCAGTGCTAGACTTGGTAACAATGGTTTGAATAATTCCTCGTTTCATTGATAGCTGATTGATCAGTGTACAAAAGTGGGGTAGTACCCGTTGGGTAGCTTCCCTTAGCTAAATATTGAACAAAAATTTAGCTAAGTCAAGATGCTCCTGGGTAGCGGTCTGACTATTTGTAGTAATACCGAAGGTGTTCGGTATTCCAAGGGTGGGTCGACGTGACGTCATCCTTGTCCATTCAGTAGAAGGTGCCTGGGCTAACGACTTCCACGGGCCTTCCCAAGTTGGGCGGAGTTTTGTTGGTGGCGGAATGACTTCCTTCATTACCCAGTCCCCCAATTGGAGGTTCCGGGCCTTGACTCTGGCGTTGTAGAAACGCGATACCAGCCTTTTGTTTTGCAAGTTGTGCAAATGGGCCTTGTGTCTTTTTTCTTCTAGGAGGTCCCTGTCCAAGTTGACGCCGTCGCTGTTGGTGTCTGGGCAGTAGCCTTCGACCCTAGCGGTAGGCTGAGTTACTTCAATAGGTAGGACCGCCTCTGTGTCGAACATCATACAGAAAGGGGTTTCGCCGGTGGCGGTAGTTGGAGTTGTCCGGATGGCCCATAGGACTTCTGGAAGCTTCTCCGCCCACAAACCTTTGGCGTTGTCGAGCTTCTTTTTTAGCAGCTTCTTGATTATCTTGTTTGCTGCTTCGACCTGGCCGTTTGTTTGGGGATGGGCGACGGATGCAAAACTTAACTTGGTGCCCAAGTTGGCGGTGAACGATATGAGTTCTTTGTTGTTGAATTGTGTACCGTTGTCTGTAATGATTGTATGTGAGACACCATAGCGGCAGTAGATGTTCTTCCAGAGAAATCGAATGACCTTGGCGGTAGTGATTGCCGTCAGTGGCTCCGCCTCTACCCACTTGCTGTTGTAGTCGATGGCGACGATGATGTACTTGAACTGGCCCTTGGCAGTTTGGAACTTTCCCATCAAATCGAGGCCCCACGTGGAGTGAATCCAAGGGCCGATGATTACTGACAGTGGTTCTGCCGGTGCATGTGGGAGATCTGCAAACTGTTGGCATTTGTGGCAAGACCTCGAAATTTGTCGGGCGTCATCACCAAGTGTGGGCCAGAAGTAGCCCTGTCGCAATGTGCGGTTGGCCAAGGATCTTGCGCCTGAGTGGTTTCCACATTCTCCGCCATGGATTTCCGCTAGGACGACCTTTCCCTCCTCTGGGGTTAAACAGCGGAGGTTGGGATGGGTGAATCCTTGGCGGTAAAGCTTGCCATTCTGGATGTTGTAGCGGGTTGCTCTCCGCTTGAGCTGTCTTGCCTGGACCTTATCTTCTGGCAATGTGCCGCTGCGCTTATATGCAATGATCTCGTCCATCCAGCTGGGGTTGACTTCAATGTTGAAGATCTCCGCCAGGGTCTTTGTGATGTTTGGCTTGTCAAGGTACTCCACCCTTGTGTCCGCTGGACTCTGATGTGGCTGGGCGGTTGCCAGTCTCGCCAGTGAATCAGCCTTGGCGTTCTTTTCCCTGGGGATTTGTGTGATGGTGTGAAATTTGAACTTTTTTAGCAACGTTTTGACGTACCCCAAATATGCCGCTAACTGCTGGTCCTTGGCTTGGAAGCTGTCGTTGACCTGGTTAACGACTAATTGAGAGTCGCTGAATATGTTGACGCTGTCAGCCCCTGAGTCAATGGCGAGGAGCAGACCGGCAATGAGTGCCTCGTACTCCGCCATGTTGTTTGAAGTTTTGAAGTTGAATTTCAACGCGTACTCCGCGTTCAGTCCCCCGGGTCCTGTTAAGATGACCCCGGCGCCGCTGGCCTTGGCGCTGGCGGAGCCGTCCACATGCAGGTTCCAGTCTGACTGTAGGGGAGTTGCCTCCTCACCGGTTACCATTTCTGTTCCGGGCTCTGTCTCAGTACCGGGTTCCGGCTGACGCTCGGTGAGTTCAGCGATGAAGTCCGCCACTGCCTGGCCCTTCATGGCGGTTCTTGGCTTGTATTCTATGTCGAACTCGCTGAGCTCAATGGCCCACTTGCTGAGGCGCCCCGAGTGTTCAGGGTTCTGCATCACTTGCCTCAGCGGCTGATTGGTTAACACATGGATCGTGTGAGCCTGGAAGTATTGCCGGAGGCGTCTGGCGGCAACGATAAGTGCGAGGGCCAGTTGTTCCAAGGGAGGATATCTTGTTTCTGCTCCGTTCATGCCTCTGCAGGCGTAGAACACTGGGAGCTCATCTTGGCCTTCCCGCCGGACAATGGCGCAACTTACCGCCGATGCCGAGACCGCTAGGTATATTAATAGTGTTTCTCCTTGCACAGGGACAGAAAGGAGAGGGACTACCGCCAGGTATTCCTTCAGGCCCTGGAACGCCGCCTGACACTCTGGGTTCCAGTCGATGACCTTCTTGTGAGTTGTTTTGAGGAGTTTGAAGAATGGGGCACACTTATCAGTGAGTCGAGAGATGAATCGAGAAAGGGCGGTTAACTTGCCCTGGAGGCACTGGACGTCCACCTTATACTCGGGGTCCGCCAGGTTAAGGATGGCCTGTACCTTATCCGGGTTAGCCTCGATACCTCGCTCGCTGACGATGTAACCCAGAAATTTGCTAGCGGTGACCGCAAAGAAACATTTTTCTGGGTTGAGGCGCATACCATAGGCCAGGAGGATGGTTACTATGATCCTGAGGTTTGCCACATGTCCGCTGGCCTTTATGCTCTTAACTAGCATGTCGTCCACGTAAACCTCGATGATTTTTCCCAGATGCTCAGCGAACATGGCGTTCATCAACCGCTGGTAGGTTGCACCGGCGTTCTTCAGACCGAAAGGCATGACATTGTAGCAGTAGAGGCCTTTGTCGGTGGTGAAGGTGGTGCATTCCTGGTCGCTGGGGTGCATCTTGATCTGATTGTATCCAGAGAAAGCGTCCATCATGCTGAGGAGCTCATGTCCGGCGGTTGAATCGACTAGCTGATCGATACGAGGTAGCGGGAAACTATCCTTTGGGCATGCCTTGTTGAGATTTTTGAAGTCGACACACATCCGCCACTTGCCGCTGGGCTTTTTGACCATTACCAAATTTGAGATCCACTGGGGATAGATGACTTGGCGGATGAATCCAATGTCCTGGAGTTTGGCGACCTCATCTCCGATTGCCCGGTAGTTTTCCTTATCAAAGGCCCTTCGCTTCTGCTTGATGGGATAAAAGGAGGGTTTGATGGTAAGTTTATGAGTGATAATTTCAGGAGAGATACCTGGCATGTCCGCGTAGGACCATGCAAAGACGGCGGCATTATCACGTAGGAATTGAGTGAGGTCTGCCTCCACCTCTGGGTTTAGTTGGGCACCTATGAGGACTGTTCGCTCAGGGTGTTCGTCTGAGATGCAGACAACCTTCAACGACGTGTCCGGGTTGACCTGCTCCTTCCTTACATATTTCTCCTCCTCATCTCTAGGATCCTCAAAGATGTTTGGTGGCGGTGCCTCATTACCCACCGTCAGAATTTCATGGCGGCGCGTTGACCGCGCTATAGTCGTTGAATAACATTCTCGTGCCAGCTGCTGGCTTCCTCTCACACAGCCCGTGCCGTTGGGCGTGGGGAACTTCATGAGAAGCATGTACCCGACAATGATGCACTTGAGCTTGTTAAGCGCTGGTCGACCAATGATGGCGTTGTACGAACTGAAGCATTCGACAATAATGAATTCCGTATGTACCTCCGGCATGCATGGACTAGTGCCAATAACCAGTCGCATGTAATCCGACCCTAGCGGTTGTGTGACGTCACCGGAGAAGATGAGCAGTGGCTCGTGATCCTGGAGTAGTTTTTTGTTCCGCTTGAGATGGTCGTAGCAACCGCTGAAGATGACGTTGACAGCGGACCCGCTATCCACCAAGATTCTCCCCACCGAGAATTTGCCAAGAATGGCATCGACCAAGAATGGGTCGTCATGGGGTAAATGCACTCCGCGCTCCTCCTCCTCTGAGAAGGTAATAGGTTCCCAACCTGATCTTGGGAGTTTGGCGGATCTTTCGTAGCGGATGTTGCAGACTTCCTTTGGGTGATTAGCGCGTGCATAGCGCTTTCTTGCCCTGTGAGACATGCTGGTGATTGGAGCACCGCCATCGATGGTGTTGATGCGGCCCAAGGTCTCAACGTTGGCAATTACTGGTGGTGGTTGGCGCACCTTGAACTGCTCCAACTTGCCGTCACGGTACAAGGTCTCAACGGCCGTTTTGAGAGCATTGCAGCTGTTGGTATTGTGGCCGCTGTCCTCGTGGTATTTGCACCACTTGCCGGTGTTCCTGGGTTTGCCTGTTTTTGGGTACTTTGGAGAGGGTGGCGGTGGGATCTGATCCTTGCACTGATTGTAGATGTCTTCATACGAGGCCGTCAGGACTGTGAAAACTGCATACCGCTGCGAGGACTCCGCCTACTTGTTGCGGTTATCCCCATGGGTTGGGCGGTTGCCCTTGTTGTAATGTTGGTCCTTCTGCCGCTTGTTCTGGTGGTGGCCCTGCTGCCACTCCCTTCTCTTGTCAGTTGGCGGTGCTGAGGGGGTCTTGTTAGCGGTTTCCTGTTGACTGGAGGATGGCTGTGTTGACTTTGTTGGAGTTGCTGGTGGCGGTGGGGTTTCTCCATATGTGATGAATTCCGCCTGGGCGTGAATGACCGCCTCACTCATGACGTGGTCATACATCGCATTGGGATGACTGTAGTTGAGGTGATAGAGGAACGGTCCCTTGAGAAGTCTCTTCCTGAAGGCCGCTGATGCCATCGTTTTGTCTAGGTCACGGTACTGAGACGCTGCCGCTCGCCACCTTGTGACGAAGGCCTTCAGTGATTTGCCCTCCCCCTGCTTGACGCTGAACAGCTGACTTGTGTTGTGATGCCCGGCGGACAATAAGATGAACCGGGAGAGGAAAGCGTGGGATAGTGCATGGAATGAGCTGACAGACCCCGGCGGACACTCAAAGAACCAGTTCATTGCCTCGCCATCCAACGTTTCGCTGAACAAGTGGCACAAGGTGGCGTCGTCGAACCCCTTGTTGTTGGTGACCTTCTTGAAGGTGTCCATGTGGACGAAGGGATCAGACATTCCGCCGTAATGCGACATCTTTGGGGTTTTTGCATATGCCTGTCTGACAGCCTGCAGAATTGCAGCGGTGAAGGGCCCAGGTCTGGAAGCGAAGAGCGGATTCTGAGTTGGCGCTGGGACGCCCGACTCCGTCCGGATCAACCTCTGCTCCAGTTAGTGCATCCTTTCCAATATCTGGGCGGTTGCATCGTCGGCGGAATCAGCCTGAATGATCCGCTGGGATGGCCTGCGCCTCGGCACAGGCGGATTATTCTCAGTCCTCGCCCTAGCCTCCGAGCGGTTGGTGTGCGGGAGTGATTCCGCCTCCTGTTCTAACATTAGTTGGGGTATGGGCGGTGGTCCCATTCCCAACAACTCAGGTGGGTTCAGCGGTACCTGCATCTGTATGACCGGCCCTGGTACCAATGTGCCGGTGCCGGGTCGACTACGCCTGGTGCTACGTGACTGCTCGCTCTGTGCTAGGCGGGCGGTGGCCTCCAGCGTCTTCTTTAGTTCCTCAAAACGTGTCATGAGCGTAGCCACCTGTCTTTGGGCTTCAGCCTTTTCCTTGCGCTCCTCCTCAAGCTCTCTGTTTGCCTTATGAAGATCCGCCAGTGCCAGCTCGTACATAGTGACGAGATCTTGGCCCGGCAGGCGGCTGCTGCTTGGATTTACCTCACCGCCGGGGTTGGCCGGGGTTGTGAATAGTGCGCGGTTAACGCCTACCGCTGGGTCGGAGGGTTGGGGGATGGCGGGATGGTCCGACTGCTCTTCAGCGTTTCCCCCGCTGCCGTTAGTCATGGTGATTGTGATGGGATGGCCTTTTGTTCAAGGATTCCCACAGACGGCGCCAATGTTAATGCCTAAAGGTTCGGCGGTAGCTGAACCTTCGTTAACGCTGATCCGATGGGAGGATCGATACTTGCGATGTTCTCAAAGCTTCCGCTACCTGTCAAATAAAATACAAAGGGCGTCAGAGGGAGACCGCGTTGGGCGGTCTTCAACTCTCCGATGCCTAAGTTAGTCAATGTATTTATGTTGACAAAGTAACAATAGGTAAGTATTGAATGCGTAATTAATGAGGAGAGAGGAGAAGACCTTTTATAGGTGAGGAAGAGGTTGATCTTCTCTTTGTTTTCGATGTGGGACTGATATGCTTCAGTTCCCAGTTTCAGAAGCTTCTGATGCCATCTTGGCGCGGAGCGTGGCGGTGCGTCAGCGGCGATCTGGAGGTGGTCCGACTTTGGGGCTGTAGCCCGCCTGGCGGTGTGTCTGCATGTCATTCCTTTGGTTGGAATTAGTACCTTTGGCGGTACAATGAGCATAGCCCATTAGAGCTAATTATGCTTGCAAATGTACATGTATGTACATTTCCAAAAAGCTAACATATATCATGGATTATGAATTAGAAATCACAAATATGTACATATAAACACCAAATCAAGTTGCTGGAAGTTACTAGACTACAGAAATTTTAAGCAAACAGCTGCATACAAGTATCTCGAATGTAGAAAATGCTAATATAGCTACTCATAAATAAAACTTTAGTTACATATAATGAATTGCCTTCTGTAACATAATCATCACAAAAAGATCCAAATTGAATAAGATATTGGGAGTAGGATAGGCATAATTAATGAGATTACAATTACAAGTCAAAGTCCAATCACGAAACAAGTTATACAAACAACAACAACCGGAATGTACTCTGTACTAAATATAAACCCAGAATCCAGACCAGTAAGGTAAGCAAGACGAAACATTAAATACAAGAAAGTAGTTAAAAGACTCCATTCACATCTCCTCTTGCAATGTTAAGCGAGTAGAAGAGTTATGAGGCATGCAATAAAAAGGACTAGAAAAATAGATAGTTCCTACAGACGAGTAGGACACATTAGGTCCACCACTTGCTTACTCATCAAGTTCATCATCAATATTTGTTCCCTAAAAGGAAAATAAGAAAAGATTTCAAAGGAACAAGATTAAGGTAATTAAGCATAAGAGTTATTTATTTATCTTATATTTCTCTAGCTCAAGCATACACACATAACATGCATAACTAATTGCATCCCACCGAGTAGAATACCAATCAGGCTATTTAATTGACTCTCCTTTTGCAAGTCTTCAATTGTCATATACCTTTACTAACATCTCTATGTACATAACAAAGGAAACATAGAATTGATATCACATGAACCATATATTCTTATTTGTCAGAAATCACAAATATGTACATATAAACACCAAATCAGGATTACACCAAATTGTGGTCATTACCACAAAGAGAGTAAGAATAAGAAAAACCCAGAAAGCAAATTGCTCTTCTTATTTAGGCATAAAGTCCCATAAACATGCTTCATTTATTACTCATACACTTCAAACCAATTGCAACAATAAACTCAAAAACCGATTCAAGAAAAAGTGAAAATTAACTAAGCTCCATCACCAATATAGAACACATAGATTTTAACTTCTCATTTACTTTTCTCAGCAATCAAGCAAATTATGAATCAAACTCAAACAATCTTTGGTTAAATTTTACACATGACTCAACCTTCACTATCACTATGACCGATCAAATTAAGAGATAACCGATCAAATTAAGAGAAGAGAGAGAGAGAGAGAGAGAGAGAGCTAGACCACCTTCACCAAATCTCACATCAACTCTAGCCCAAACTCTGTGATTCGTAGAGAACACAAGTGGAGAGAAAGCGAGATCCGCTTGTTTTGAAATCTAGCTGGCTGTTTCGGAAGCGAGAGAGGGTGAGAGTTCATTAAATCCAAATCCTCAATGAAAAATATGTGCCAAACGGGCTACTTTGTATTTGGGCCTTCGAAATCCAAATCCTCAATTCCAGATCATTTTATCCAAAAGGGCCCTAAGTGAATTATGACTCAACAGCAAAAGAAAAGACAAATTAGACACAAATAATGGCGTGCCTTCTTGAGAAACCGCTTTCTTCCTTTAAAATCAAGCTCACTTGGAATGTACTTCCCTTCACTTGCATTGTAATTCACCAAGTTGGCAAACCATGAAAACTCATTGGTTTTGACATTAAATAATTGGTCATCCGAAAATGTGTCATTCAAAGGAATAGAAGCATCATCACCTCCCTCTTGCAACCTTGACAAATGATCCGCCACTTGATTTTCTTTATCAGGCCTGTTCTTGATTTCTATGTCAAATTCTTGTAACGAAAGGATCCATCTTCTCTTACCTAGTCATAATCCAAAAGGAGTTACCAAATGGATGAGCGTTGAACTAGCACATAATTTGGAATTACGCCAAATTGGAAATTGGTGTTTAGTTTGGAACCACGCCAAAGTTGTGCTTAGTTTGGAATTACGTCAATTTCTTTACACTTAAATTGGAAATTCTCCTGTTTGGAAATCTTATTCTTGTTTGCTTTTCTATTTACAATTTTTTTTTTTGATTGGGGGAGGTTAGCGTTAGAAAGTTAGCAACACACACACCCTTCGGGAGATATCCCAGCAGAGCCGGACTAATCCGTTCCGAACGCCACTGGGCATTAAGCACCCATTGGCTGGCCACCAAGGCCTTATGGGGATTCGAAATCCAGACTTGGGGGTTCCAGACTGGGACCTTCTACCACCCCACTATCCCTAGTGGTTCTATTTACAAATTTTGATTGGTTTCTAATTTCTTAGAAATTATTATAAGTTCTTAGAAATTATTATAAGTTCTTAGATAAATAGAAAAAAAAAGTAGAAAAGAATACAATTTTCAATTATATATATATATATATATATATATATATATATATATATATATATATATATATATATATATATATATATATATATACCTTGCAATTTTGTTATATTTCTAGTCACTCATAATCTTTACTTTGTGTGTTCTTTAGGTGTTTTTGTCGGTATCACTCACTATCGGTTTATATTCTATATTATCATCTAGCACTCTCAAGACACCACAAGATCACAAGCTCACGATCTCTACGTCCTTATATTTGAATCCGTTGGCATCATCAACCGAGTGTAATTCTAGTAGTGAAGAGGAGAGTCCGGTTCTAGTGGTGAATAATCTCGCCACTTTGGAAAGGTTATTCCATCTAGACCAAGAAGCAAGGGGTGCTAATTCTAATCTCGGGCCAAGACGATACCATATTGTAATGGAAGACGAAGAGCCAACAGAAGATATGAGAGAAAGAAAGCCAAAAAGAGATTGTGTCATTCCTTTATTTTGAGCCGAAAATGTGCATGCGTTTATAGTACTAGTCTTGGTCAATTAAGCACGTTCCCCAAAACATTGATAAAATCTTAATTAATAGCTTCATACCACATTAAGGACTACATGATGTTTTAAGTGTGAGGTGTTCAAAAAACGTTTTTTTTTTTTTTAATAAATAGTTTTTAACATAAGAAAAAGTTTTTGGTTGGTCTTACACCTCTATCTTGTTTTACAATTGTTCAAAACGGTACATTGAGGACAATGTTTGATTTAAGTGTGAGGTGGTAAGGCTAAGTAATTTCATTCGTTGTCATTTTTCTTTATTATTATTATTATTTTACTTTTTGTTGTCCCACAGTTTGGAAAATAAAAAAAATTAAAAAAACAAAATTGAAACATTTTTTTTGAAAAATACAAAAGTATGTTGGCTAGCTTGAGTGGTCCTAATACGAAACAACCCCCGATGATGAGATCGAACTTATGTCTTATTGAATTGATTGAATTTGAGTATGTTTAGGGATTGAAGATTAATTCTTATTTAATATATGAATTTGGCGTTTTGTGCTCACATACATTTAAAGTCATATTGCCTATGTTATTATAGATGCATTCATGTGGGAAAGATTATGACTAATTTGTTAAAACTATATATGCCGATTATATGTGAGCTTTTGAGCCGAAAATGCGTATGCGTTCATAGTACTAGTCTTGGCCAATTAAGCATGTTCCCCAAAATGTTGATAGCATCTTAATATCTTCATACCACATTAAGGACTAAATGGTGTTTTAAGTGTGAGGTGTTTAAAAGACCGTTTTTTTTTAAAATCGTTTTTAACATAAGGAAAGTATTTTGTTAGTCTTACACCTCTATCTTGTTTCACAATTGTTTATAACAATACATTAAGGACAATGTGTGATTTAAGTATGAGGTGGTAAGATTAAGTAATTTCATTCATTATCAGTTTTCCGGCAGGCATGGTGGCCAAAATAGCAGCTCATGATGATTAACATGCAAGGATAGTAGGTCAATGCTTGGAGGGAAAGATGATTAGGGTATTTGAATTTCAAAAGAGAAATGACCCTCCTATCCTTATTTTATCTCATCCACCAAAATATTCATGGGCTTTTACGTCATTTTTATGTGGAATTAAAGACTAGATCCACATTTTATGCTTACACGTTTGTCCATTACATCTAACCATCCATTCTTTTGATCTCCATCACTCATTTCAAGTGTCATAGGCCTATAAAAAACCTCATCTGTCATAAGTGAATTGTGACTCAATAATAGGTATAAAAGTTTATTATTGAATTGTAAGATCATTTTGGCATAGACCTTGCAACCATATTTGAGGTTAGATGGGAGGTGCGTGAGTCCCACACGCAGGCACTTGTAATGGTGTGTGCTGCCTCTTCTAGCCTTCAATTTTAATCGATTAAATAAAACTCTTCATTACCATCATGTAGCTATAATTTCTAATACGAACTTTGAATGTGGATAGCCAATTAGAATTGTCATAGTTTCGGATTTTCAAGTGTTAATTCGTGATAATTTGCAAATCATTGTCGTTTTTCGTTAAGATGTTTGAAAATGTTAAATTGACGTAATCCTTATAGTGTGTCCTCTAACAATTTGCAAAACAATTTTTTTTTGAAAAATGTCTTGGAAAACAAAAACGGAAAATTAAATACTGTATTTTTAGGATTTGAGACTGTGTCCGGTGGCTAAATTACAAAATGATTTTCTGAAAAGGTGGTGCTATTCACACACCCCGTTTATTTATTTATTACTTTAATTTTTATTTTTTTTTACAAATTACTCCAACTAACCTCCCTTGTAATTTTTTTTTCTTTTTTTCTATTTGGCAAGTCAATCATCCCCAAATTCTAAACTCTAATTTTCCCGCAGACACAGAGACCTTCAAAACTCTTTGCAATTCTCTTTTCTTTTCCATCGAAAACTTCTCTATCATAGTCATTTTATCTCTCGAATGTGATGGTTTGAAGTTTAATTATGGCAGAACAAGCAACTTGAATGCTTTACAAAACAAGCTACATTATACATAAATTAAAGAGTTGAAAAATTAGTCATATCATCACTTTATAGAATGTTTTATGTCACTAGAAATGGTATCTTGAATCAATGTTGCTTAATCAGATGTGAGAGGTTTTGGATCTCCTTTAGTTTAGGTAATATGCTTATACCTTTCTTCAGTTTTGTATAGCAATCATGACATATCTAAAATCCCCAAACTTAGTTACATCGTGATTTTTCATATGAGCTCTAAACTCGACCACACTAATTGCAAAGCTTTTGATAGATTGCACTTCGTCCTACCCATCAGGTTGTTTTTTTTCTTTTTCTAATCAGCAATGACATTCACGACAAAAATGATTTATTGTATAATGATATTTAATTCATGATTGACTTGCCAAAGAGGAAAAAAAAATGGAGAAACAGAAACAGAAACAAAATTGCAAGGGAAGGTAGTTGGGGTAATTTGTCAAAAAAAAATTAAATTAAAGTAAGAGTGAGGGTGAGGAGGGAGACGAAGACCAAATGGGCCATGTTCTGATTTTGGACAAGGAGCAACATGGTTTGGAGAAACTGGGTTACTGATGTTTTGTGATGGGTGATCTCATGCAAGTTCAGGTTGTTGGCAGAGGTTGCCTCATCAACAATCTCAGCAACTGCAGCATGATTCAAAATCCTTGAAAATCAAGTCACACGCTTCGCACATGCTTCATTATAACAAATTACTAATGGTAGACTGATGGAAGTACCACGCTGTTATGAAATTATGAGGTTTTTTTTTATGACATGAAATTATGAGTTTAGGTATCACGTTGATAAGTTTTTAAGTTCAGGTATCACTTAGGAAGTCAAAAAAATAAGTTTTTAAGTTACATTGGAGGGTAATCTAATCCTAACGTAATTTATAACTCTCTCTCACCACTTGAACTAACTCTAAAGGAAAAAAAAACTCTATTAATGGTTGACACGTGGCTGTCTATGTTGTCTCGACTTCTACTGTGTTGGTTGTGTTAGAGACAATCAGTCTTCTCCATTGAATAGCCAATAAAATGGCTATAATGTCGTGCATCAGTTTTGATATTGTTATTAATGTAGTTAATACAACATTATTGTCTTATGTAAAATTGATCATACATACTCCTATATATTGTAAAGAATGTAATTGTACAAATCAATGAGAATCAATTTCTACATGGTATCAATAGTTTAAGGTGTTAAGCTAGCTTACCTCATGTGTCATGTTCCTCCTTCTATCCAGTTCCTTCATCCTTTTTTCTCATGGGTTCTTCCTCGTCTAATCCTCCCTCCCAAAACACTGCCCAATTTACCAAAGTCAATGAAACAAACTACCTAGTCTGGCTCTGTTAAATTAAACCTTACCTTCATGGTCCCAAGCTTTGGGGTTATGTAGATGGATCTATTCCTAAAACCTCTGCCACCACCACAACCACTGCCACTGACGGCAGTCCTACCACCACCATTCCTAATCTTGAGCACGAAAAATGGTTCACCACTGACTAGCAAATTGTTAGCATCCTCACAACATCACTGATTATAAACGTGGCTCGTCTTACCATTGGATTTGATACATCTAAGGGGATGTGGGATTGCCTAGCCCACCACTTCTCCCAATGTTCCGTTGCCAGTGCCACAAGCCTCAAGTTCCAACTCTTTGATCTTCAAAAGGGTTCCCAATCCGTCGATGAGTATCTTCAACAAGCCAAATCAATTGTTGATTCTCTGGCCTCCATCAATCAACCTGTCTCTGATGCTGACTTGGTTGTCGCCACCCTTTATGGGCTTGGTCCCGATTACCTCATGCTCCGTACTGCTTTTGCCCAATCCTCATCCCTACCTGATTTCTCTGACCTCCGTGCTCGAATCCTTGCTTTTGAAGCTCAACAGACCCGTTTCTCTGATCCTACCTTAGGCACCACCCTGTTTCATCAAAACCCAGCACCGGAATCATAGCCACGTCCTCCCCAGACTAGCAGTGACGGCAGCCGGCCGCTGTACGGTGATCGTAATACACATCGTTTCCGCAGTGGGGGTGCACGGCCTCAAAACGCGTTTCGCGTTCCATCAGAACGCAAACGCACCTTTTTCTCCAGCTCCTTGGTTAGCCGGTCCAACCTAGTCAAATGGGCTTCTTGGTCCAGGCCCATAGTGGTGTTCTAATTGTCAAACAAATCAGCATGGTTCACTCATTGCCCACATTGTTTTTCCAGCCTAACCACAGCTCCTCCATTTGCCGGAGCCCATTTTCTTGGTAATCTGAATTGGTATCCCGATACTAGAGCCACTCACCACATGACAGCCATGCCTCTCCATAACTCTTAACCTTATGGTGGCCCACGTAACGTTTATATGGGTAACGGTGATTCAATGCCGATTTCCCATTCTGGTAACCTTCCTTTATTTATCATTAGGCACCTCTCGTTTCTTTTTAGAAAATGGCTTACGTATTCCTTCTATTCGTAAAAACCTATTGTATGTCGCTCATTTCGCTCAAGATAATCTTGTCTATTTTCTTTTTGCTCCTAACTTTTATCAAATCCTCTGCTTACGAATTGGTTGTTTATTGTTTTAGGGCCCCTGTAAAGATGGCCTTTATCTGCTTCATTTGTCGTCCGTCCCCATCACTCCTCATGCTCTAGCCACCATTCATTCCTCTCTCTGGCATAATCGTCTGGGCTACCCCTCATATCCAGTTTTAGCTTCGTTAAAGATCACTCTTGGATCTCAATCTACTTTTCGTAATTTTTGTCGTGATTGTGCACTTAGCAAATCACACAGTTTCCCTTCCCTTCCAATAATGTATCTGCTACAACTCTCTTTCATATTATTCATAGTGATGTTTGGATGTCCCCCATTTTGTCTGTTAGTGGGTCTAAATACTTTGTTCTTTTCACTGATGAATTCTCACGTTACACTTGGATTTATCCAATGCGTCGCAAAAATGAGGTTCTTACCTACTTTCAAAATTTAGTTGCCATGATTCGTAATCTCTTTAATGGATCCATAAAATTTCTCCAAAGTGACAATGGCACTGAATATGTAAATCATGCTTTTTCTCATTTTTGTCAATCATTGGGTATCCAACAACGGTTTTCATGTCCCCATACACCACAACAAAATGGTCTCGCTAAACGCAAACATAGCCACATTGCCACCATGACCCGCACTCTCCTTCTCACTTTTGGTGTTCCTCAAAGCTTATGGGTTGAAGCACCCTTGACCTCTGTCTATCTAATTAATCTCCTTCCCACCCCTATTCTCAATTGGGATACTCTGCATCATCGTCTCTTTAGTACTCCTCCCTCGTATTCTTCCCTTCGTGTCTTTGGGTGCTCCTGTTTTCCTCATTTAGGTCCCTATATCTCCAACAAACTCTCTAGTAGAAGTGTCGAGTGTGTCTTCCCTCGGCTATAGTCCTAACCATAAGGGCTATCGGTGTCTCAATCCCAAAACTGGTCGAGTCTATGTCTCCCGTCACGTTTTATTTTATTTAACGAAAATCATTTTCCTTTTAAAGAATTGCAGGTACATACATACTAATGTTGATCCACCAGAATTCGTCTCCTCATCCAGTCCAATCCCTCCGCAGGCCCAACTTCCGAGCCCATTGTCATCCCCATCTGCCACAGGCCCAGCAGGGCCCACTCTTAATGCATATCAGACTCAAACGCTTCGGTCCTTCCTCATTCAACCACACCTGCCGCCCTGGTCGATCTGCCCTTGCCAACCACCCCCGGTGATTCTCGCCGACGCCCACCCGCGTCGCTCCGCTGCTCCGATACACGCGCCGTCGACCTGTTCATATAGGGACACCAAATCCCTAAACCAGTATTCTCCTCTCATAAACCTTGTTTCCACCAGTTTGGGTTAAGTCTCCACGCTCTTCTTCTCTTTCGTTATCGATCAATGATTTTGCGGTGCTGTTATATTCTTTCTCTCTTGATTCCAAAATTCATATATGGGAGTGATTCAATTTGTTCTCTTCCTATGTATTTTTCGCTGTTTGTGAATTGAGGTACCTCTGGGTTTTCCTGATTTAGCGCTTTCTTTATTTTCCAGTTATGTATAACACCGTTGCAGGATTTGTGGGTATGATGCTTTAGGCTTTAGGTTATTTTTATCAGTTGCTATTCAATTCAGGCTTTAGTGATAACAACCACGAAGTATCTCAACCTGTTCGGTGAAACAAAGATGCTTTTACTGAAAGTACCTCAATGTGTTTGTTAATTTAGTTTGTTTCATTCAGGTGCGCTTCAGAATTTCTACCAAAAAAAAAGAAGAAAATGTTTTTCCATATAGTCTTGGAGAGGAACATGCAGCTTCACCCTCGTCACTTTGGCCGCAATCTCCGGGAGAATCTCGTAGCCAAGCTCATGAAAGATGTTGAAGGGACTTGCAGTGGCCAACATGGGTTTGTGGTTGCCATTACGGGGATTGAGAACATCGGAAAAGGGCTGATTCGTGATGGCACAGGGTTTGTTTCATTTCCAGTCAAGTATCAGTGTGTTGTTTTCAGACCATTTAAAGGAGAGATCTTGGAAGCCGTGGTTACAATGGTGAACAAGATGGGCTTTTTTGCTGAGGCTGGTCCGGTTCAAATCTTTGTTTCAAACCATTTGATACCGGATGATATGGAGTTTCAGTCTGGTGATATGCCAAACTATACAACATCAGACGGATCTGTTAAGATTCAGAAAGATAGCGAAGTTCGGTTGAAGATAATTGGAACCCGAGTGGATGCAACAGAAATTTTCTGCATTGGTACTATCAAAGATGATTTCTTGGGTGTCATAAACGATCCTGCGAGTGTTTAGGAAATGCAAAACCCAGGGTTAACAAAAGGGAGGAGTCATTGAGTCACTATGTCCAGGTTCAAACACCATGTAAACCTTGTGGGATCTAGTATTTATAGACATGCAAATGTAATGTCAGCCAAGTAAAGTTTGATCTGTGGAAAACAACAAAAACTGTGAACCTTCTTGGTATTTGGATTTGGCTTTTGTATGCTGTATTTTCTGACAATTTGAGTGATCTTATATGTTCAGTTTTTTTCTATGTAGTGATTGATCACCATGAGGAACTTATTAAGAGTGAGAGTTAGCAAGCCAATGTATTGACATTAAGTCCAGTTTGTCTTGTGTTGAACTCTATTGGATAGTCGTTGTAATGTTGATGATGGTAGGATACCTCTTGAACATTTAGTTGAAATTTGCTGAATTTGTGAATTTTTGAAGAAGAATTGTGATAGATTTTGATACTTACTAAAAAAACAAATGCATCAAGATTGGTGTTTTTGAAGCTTGTGTTTCTGGAGAATTGTTCAGTATTAGTTGAAATTGGTGAAGATTTATTCTAGGTTAGTGGCAATCTTTTCTTTTCTCTGTGATAGTTTTGGAGAAGAACATTTGTTATTGTTACTTTGGAATTTCCTCAGAATTTTATATTCCAGATTGATGCTCAGTCTCTGGAGGAGCTAGAACAATACTGATAGGTCGAGCTTTTCATATATATGAGTAAGAGAGACAAAAGTATTTGCACTCTATTAAGACTTAGATAATAAATATGCAGTGATTTAAAGCTTTTCTTTCACAATTCCTCATTATTAATTAAGACAATGAAAGAAGCCCTTTTGGCTTAGCCACGAGCTACTGCTACTGTGCATCCAATCACTGGAATACAGGGACCCAAAAATCCAAGATTTTGGCTGCCATTTTTGATTTGGACGGGACGCTTTTGGACACAAGTATCAAATTGCTGTCTACTTCACCATCCCTTTTGGACTGGTCAATTTGCATTTTCCTTTTTTCTTAAGGATGCGGCCAGTGCCACTCTACAATTTTCTTTGTTCATCATTCTTGCTTATTACACCCTACATTTTAATTTCAATTATTAAATTTACTTATCTGATTCATTTCTCTTTTCAAGAATATCCTTATATGACATATCCAATTAAAAAAAAAAAAAATTTTAACGAAAATCTCTCATTTAATTTATACCAATAAAAAAATAAAATATATTAAAATTTTCTAATAAAATCATAATCTATTTCAAAAAATTAAATCATAATATGATTTACTTTCATTTTTTTATTTTTTTTTCTTTTTCAATTTCAGTGTTCTTTGTTTCAATCCATGTAGAAAGATTAATACGTTTCTTCAAAAAAAAAAAAAAGTAGTAAGTTTAGAACTATGAGAAATGAAGATGAAATTGATTATTTTTTTCGTGTTTTAAATTTTTACTTTCGGTGTTCACAAAGGGTATTGCAAAGATTTTGATAAAGTTAACACTAATGGTTTTGTGAATTGAATAACAAATGAGATTTTCTATTGGGACCTCCCAATTTGCTCATTTGACCTCTACCTCTTTTGAATTATTGAATTACATATATATCCTCTTATAAAATGACAATTATAGACAATGAATTTTAATTAACTAATATTTTCTTTACAAACCTCTCTACCTAGCTAGTTTTCACGATACAGTGGTTTTAAACCCTAGACCTGTGATCTTACTCTCATCCATGATAACGTTCCCGTTCTGATCACAACGTCAAAGCCAGCAACGTGCATAAGAGCTATTGCAACTATTTGAAATAACGTTATTAATGGATACACAATTCAATGTTTCAGAGCCTCCAAGTAAGGTATTATTTGAATACTAGTATAAAGTTTGTTGTTGATTAAAAGGCTAAGAAATTTTTTCAGAACTCTAATTAAGTTCTTAATCTAGACTTTGTTTAAGGTTTGGTTGGATGATGAGAGTTTTTGGATGGGAGACGATGGCTTTTAGAATTTTTTTTTTTTTTTTTTTTTTTCTGCGTTTGGTTATTGCTGGTGTTTCTTGCTTTGTTTTTTTTTTCTTCTGCGTTTGTGTTCGACTCTAACATTATCAATCTTCTTAATGGCCTTCAGTGTGTTTAATCACCACATAGGAGCATATGAGTTTGTTTCGATTAATAGGAGCATAGGAGTTAATGAGTTAACTTTTATATATAAATATTGTAGTCAAACTATGTGTGCGTACTGCAAGTATGGTTCTAGCTAGAATCATGATTTATTTTTTGTTTAGTAATAAAATATGGTCCAAGTTTGTGTTTGCATGCAAAATATAAAAAAATAAAAAAATATAAAAAAAAATCAAGGAATGGAGGTGTAGTGAGTGAATTAGAGGTATAATGAGTAATTTCTTGTTTTGTATGTGAATAATATAACTAAGGTTATTTTAGGAATTCAAAAGGAGGTCTAGTGAGCAAACATTGGGTATTTAAAAGCAAGAAGGAGGTGTAGAGAGTAGAGAGGTCAGATGAGCAAATTTAGAGGTTCCAATAGAAACTCTCTTTAATTAACGATGAGGAGGCAACAAAAAGACAAAAAAAAAAAGTAATAAATTCAAATTTGGGTGGAGAAGATAAAGATTAATGTTAGGGAAAATTTTGCAAACAGTACACCAAGTAAATGCCACTAATAATTTTCATACATAAAGTTCTAAACCGAGCATTTTGGTACATGAACTCTCGAGCCCGACCCATTATGTAGACACGACGTCAATGACGCCGTTAATTTAAGGGGTAATATAGTCTTTTCAGTTTGCTCAGACCCAGCTTTCTCTCTCTAGTCACCTAGCGTGTTCTCTCTCTCTCTCTCTCTCTCACACTATGGCCATGGGCACCCATCTCTCTTCCCCTCTCCCAATCCCGATAACCTTTGCAATTCCAACCATTACCATTAATCCACAGCATGTCTCCTCTGCTGAATCAACACCTATTACCATAATCCCAAACCCTAAGAGAGACACAGAGAGAGAGCAACAACCATGGCGGCTCCCCCGATTAAATCGATCCAGTGCTTTGGCCGCAAGAAGACGGCGGTGGCTGTCACCTACTGCAAGGAAGGCCGCGGCTTGATCAAGATCAACGGCTGCCCAATCAAGCTCGTGGAGTCGGAGATCCTCCGCTTCAAGGCCTACAAGCCCATCCTTCTGCTCGGACGGCACCGTTTCGTCGGTGTCGACATGAGGATCCGCGTTAAGGGAGGAGGTCACACTTCTCAGATCTACGCCATCCATCAGAGCATCGCCAAGGCCTTGGTTGCTTATTACCAGAAGTTCGTGGATGAGCAGAGCAAGAAGGAAATCAAGGACATTCTCGTCATGTATGACCGTACTCTCCTCGTCGCTGATCCAAGGCGTTGCGAGCCAGAGCTAGGTTTCGAGTGGCTGCTGTTGTCGGTTTCGAATTGCGCCTTTCCGAGAAGGACCGATTCGGACCAGATTTGTATGAGGCATAGGGATTGTGGTGGTGATCAGTGATGGGGATGGGCATAGGGATCGTGGTGGTGATCAGTGATGGGGATGGGATTAGAATAGGGTTTCGGTGGGATTAGAAGTGGGGTTGAGTTTGGTGGGTATGGATTTGGAAGGTGGAGGAGATGCGGTGGTCGCCGGGTTGAGGTTTCTGGGTGTGGAGAGAGTCAGAGGAGATACATTTTTTTTTTTACCAAAAAAATGAGCCAGAGTGTGAAAGTACTAAATTATCATTCGACAAATGAATAATGACATTAAAGTTAACAGCGTCATTGACGTCGTGTCTACATAGTGGATCGGGCTTGAGAGTCCGTGTACCAAAATGCTAGGTTTGGAACTTTATGTATGAAAATTATTAGTGACCTTTACTTGGTGTACTGTTTACGAAATTTTCCCTTAATGTTATCCAATGAGAAATTAAGTAATCTTTGTATTTAATTAATTACTTATGTATTTATTTTTCCTTACATATTTGGATTTTAGAAAATTAGTGTATTTATTAGTCATTTTGCACTTGGGTAATATAGTCTTTCAATAATTCAAATGTTTGTACGGTGAACTAAGAAAATGGTAGGGTGGCAATAGCCGCACCCTTTTCTTAATTATCAAACTGTGTCTGGCAGAGCAGGCTACAAAAGTGTCTTCAAAGGAATAAGGAAAGGGAAGAGAAGAGGGAGATAGGGAAGATACTTAATGACTCGTCAACCGCCAAAAGGACTATGAGCTCTATTGACTCCTGATGTATCAACAAAAGTAAGCCACTTTACTGTTCCTCTATGTCACAGATATAGGCTATGTTTGGTATGGCTGTGCTTTTCAGAAAAGCTGGCTTATGCTTATTTCTGAGAAAAAGTAGCTGAAAAGAAAAGCAGCTGAGTGTTTGGTAAACTGGCTTTTTATAAGTGCTGTCAGTGGCAAAGTGTTTGGTAAACTCAAACTGGCTTGTGCTTTTTGTTTGTAGAATGACCAAATTGGACATAAGAGATTATTTTGCCTTGATTGTTTTGTAATACAATGTTGATCAAATGCTTTTGTTATTATTTTTAATCTTTATTATGTCCTTATTCATTTTTGTCAACTTTCAATTTTTATAAATTATGGTGAGCATATGATTAATATTGGACAATTTTAAAAATAACTTATACAAATATATTAGTAACATTAATAGCAATTGGTTTCTGGTTCGCATCAAGTAACCACAAAAAATATCATAACATATTCAAATGTTCACGTTATTACGCGCACTCATCAAACTTTGAGTAATGCTATTTCTTATTATTTCCATTTCTTGTGCACCATGACCATGATATTCTTCTTCTACATCATCATCTATCTCTATCCCACGACTTGACCCACCACCTTCTCTTTCTTCACCATGAACAAAATGTCTATCACGATGTGCATGTCTCCGTATATAATTATGAAGTGTCATGGTGGCAATGACAATCTTCACTTCCTTCTCAAATGAAAAACCTTGCATGTCCTTTAAAATCTTCCACTTTTTTTTCCAAACTCCAATTGTGCGTTCTATAACGCTTCTAAGAGAAGAGTGTGCTTGGTTAAATACCTCTTTCATTTCTTGGTTCTTGCCTACGATATTCTTGAAAATGTTGTCTTGGACCTTTGTAAGGTCCCAAAAACCCACTCATTTGAGGGTATCCCGAATCTACTACATAATATTTTCCTGCCAAATAAATAAATATTAAAAATTTGACAAAACTTCATTCATAGCATTAAAGATTTTTTTTAAAAAAACTATAATTAAATATATTACCTGGTGGAGGTTTAAGAAAATTCATATCGGGATTTCGAAGAACCGATAGAAACACTCTTGTATCATGAGTAGACCCTTCCCAACCCGCACATGCAAAGATAAATTGCATATCAAAATTACATATTGCCATAACGTTTTGAGTTGGTATTCCTTTTCTACCAATGTACGGTATTTGATCTTGAGGAGCTATTGAAGCGGGAATATGCAATCCATCGATAGCCCCAATACAATCCTGTAAATAATGATGTTATTTCTCAATGAATATAAGTAATTAAGGAAATTGATAATTTATAAGTAACAATATCATAAATACCTTAAAATGCAGCATGTATCTCTTATCCCTCATTATCTCTGGTGCAACCCCATTAAATTCAGATCCGGCGGCTTGATTATTTCTTTATCTAGTTTACACAAAAGATCTAGCGCTTCTCTAAAATATCTAGAAACAGTTTCACCATAATGTTGAAATCATTCTGCTACTGACCTATTTCTACATCCCTGTCCTGGGCAATACAATAGCACTCACACTACTTCAACATGACTTGTCCTGTTTGAACCCAACACCCCAAATTTGACTTCCAAATCGCTACATAACCGATAAAAAATACGTCCTTTTGCATTCTAAATGCATTGTAACACCGACTGTCATTCCCTCGTAATACTTCCATTATCCACTTATTACCTGTTTAGGGAGATACCATGCAAGGAGTTTTATGAACATAGTTCATATAATAATGTTGGATGAGCAGAGCATTAAGTTGTACACTTCGTAAGAATATCTCATCCTCAACTTCATCTACTCCCGAATTGTTCATATTTCAATCATAGACCTGCAAATTTAAATGGCAACCTACTAAATGTTATAAATGTAAACTAATCACATAATAAAAAGTAATGATCATGATTTGTAAAGTATATATAAGACATTAGTACATTTAATAATCCATTAGCAGTATAATAAGGTTTATATAATAAAATAGGGTTTAGGGAATTGCCTCACACATGCTGAAAAAGATAAGATCAACTTCAAATCTCGTAATAAAAACATGCTGAAAGAAACACAAACTTAAAATCTCAAACATAACCTAATTCTATTTTTCATTCATCTCAAATTTCAGCCACTCCACCTTCAAGTTAGGATCGTCCATGGTGCAATACATCTCTCTCTTCTCTGAACTTAAAAACAATCGGGTGGTAAAAAACCACAACCTACTACCCTGCTCAGCTCCAGGCAATGAAGAGACATCCTTCATCACTTCCTTAATACTAGTCCCTCCACCTTCCTGCACACCTGTATTGATCATTGAAGTTGCTGTACTTGTACTCTCAATTGACTCACACATTTGGTCAATTTGTTTAGCCAAATGAGCAGCACCTCCCACCTTTTCCTTTTTTGGTCTTTCTCCTTTACCTTTCTCAGCTCTCTCATTTCTTTTTCTTTTAGGTAGAGTGGTTTTAGGTTGATCATTGTCCTCAGAGTCACCACTACCTTCAAGGTTGCCACCTTGCTCTGGACTTTTAGGAATGGGTAGTGTAGAAGATGGTGCATATGCATGCTTTCCGGTGGCTGCAATACCCATGAACATCTTATCCAACTTGACTTCAAACTCGGGTGTAATCCCCTTTTTCTTCAACTTTGCATATTCCTTGTTTTTCTGAAAAAAAAAAAAAATTTTTATCACCAATCATAACATGTTTAAGACCATAAGGAAATGCAATAAATTGTGAAAGAAAATAAAGAAACATATTTACAAACCTCAATTTTGCCACGCCACCACTCCTCGGATGCATCAATAGTCCGTTTCTTGTGATCCCACCCAAGACCGGTCTCTTTCCCCTTCAATTCTTTCCATAATTTCCAATGTTCTTTAAGGGAATCCCATTTATTTTTCAGTTGTTTTTTCGTATATTCTTTTCCCGTTTCTTAGAATGACGCCTATTTCAGTTATGGGAGAAGCTTCTTGGTTGATCAGCAAAATCGAACTGTCTTCGCTATCAAAAGTAGCCCAAGCTTTAGTACCTATGGAAGAAAAATAAATGCAAACATATCATGAAACTGGTAAACTATGAGAATATGGAATATGTTGACACTTGTTTGCTGTGACAAACTGAATGCAGAAGATTGAACAAGAAGCCCCCCGGCTAACACATTACCAAACATTCTAAAATGCTACTAGATAGTCCACTGCATAATTAAATAGACCGCAGCCTATCTGAATCTGTTTATAAAGGAAAATAAGTTTAAGCCAGCTAACAGCCAAAACTGACATAACCTCATAGTTGAAAATTGCAACACCCACACAATTGCGACCAATTGTGACAATCCATATGGTACTGGGACCAAATGCCATACTAACAAGTTTTGATGAGTGAAAAGTTAGCTATCACGCACTCCAAATACAAAGCTATAACCAAAGAAGTAGATGTTATGTAAATATCTTGCAGTCTTGCACAAAACTAGCCATATATCCATAAGTTATAGCTCAGTTCTTACTGTGCAGAAAATAAAGGCCATATGACAGCACAAACAAGCAATGTCATCAAGTAATGAAAGATTCTAGAACTGTGACAATATTTGAATCATTTAGCGTATGCAATCAATAGTAAAAATCCTCATCGGATGGACATTTCATGACCCCATCTAATCTTGACATATGTAGCAATAAAATACAAAAATCCATTATCCATAGTGCTGCAAGACACTGATGTTAACCGGTTACAGCAGAGCAGACAGAAAATGTAACACTTGATTCTAGCAAATCAAATATCAACATCACCAAATCATAGATCCTTTACAATAGCATCTGAGGAGTAATTGAGTTGCAAATAATTAACTTGGCACTAGTCTTCTATCCAACAGTATTGTTCAGACAGTACTTCCTAAGCTGCTGCGTTCGGAAAGAAGCTTAATTTTCCTGGATTTCTAAGTGATAGACTTTAAATCACAAAATCACATCTTTTCAAATTTTATGAATTGCATATTCCATTCTTTGAATCACAAACTCCTTCTAGACTCCAAGCAAGAAAATTTAATTAAAAAAAAAAAACCAAGATATCCAATATAGATTAGCAGAGGATGAGTCATACGCTAGGGATCTAAACAATGTGCTTAATCACTAGACCAGTAAACAAATGATGAATCATACGAACAACCAACGATTACATTATATATGAAACAAACCAAACTACACCAGGAAAACTTCTTAATAGACAATTTCTGTCAATGAACTTGCAATGATTAATTAGCACTCAAGCATTACGGAGGAACAATCAAAGTTTATTAAAACAGAGCAAGTGTATGGCAAGCACAACAAAGAAATTCCAGAGGCAGAACAAAGAATTTATTGCACCACATGTCATTACCAAAACCCAGCTCTTTCACAAGCCAAGTCCTAATCATAAATTCATATGTAAATGAATAAGCTAATAGATAAATAAACGAAAGTCAATAAACTAAAGCCTATGGAGGTAACAAAAGTAAATGAATAAACAGAAGTACCTCTATTGTTCACTCCAGGACCTTTAAAAACAGTAAAATCTAAGATATAGAAAAAATTAAAGCTAATAAAATCTAACATTTCTAGCAAAAACACAGAGGTGAGAGGAAAAAACAAAGACAATGATTTCATTCTTTCATCTGATCAAAAGAAAAAAAAAACATTTAATCTACAAGAAATGGAGCAATCCAAATGCTGATGGTGACGAAGGTTAACGACTTTCGGTGGACGCGGAGCCAACAAGTTCCAGAAATGGGTGTCTTTAGTTAAATAAAAAGAGCAAAAAACAATAGCAGCCCATCTCAGGAAAAATCCAATAGGAGGGTATGGCCTGAATGCCAAACTCATTACTCAACCTCCAAGTGGCAAGAGACTCAATTATTAGAGAAGACTTCAGTCAACAAAAAGTGATCCCCCCACGTCGAGGCTTTCATAAACATGAAACATGAAACTACTTTAATGAAAGTAACAATTGTTTTTCTAAAAAACAAGTATTTCAGAAAGCAGCATATTTTCAAAGTTCACTCAAAGAATGGAAACTTCACTCAAGCAGCATAGTCATTCATACTTTCTTTTGGTAAAGCGTGTGTCGTAAAGTTTTATTTCTAGGTAAAGATCAGTTATAGCAGTACCTTGATCAACAAATTCAAACAAAACCAGTCATATTCTTCTTCTCATCAAGACATCACTTATGATTCCTCGATCAATTTTCCCTAATTGGAGAAGTAGAGATGGACAGAAGCAGAACAGTTTAAAGATCAATTACATTTTCAGCAGCTCACTAATGAGTTCAAATTCCAGAAACAACTCTCCTAAAGCAATTCAAAACTCTACTGTTGTATGCTTCTCAAAGAAAAAACTCATTTCTTCCAACATTAGAAAACCAAGCAATCTGTAGCTAGCAAAATTTGAAGAAAAAAAAAACAACCAAAATCCCAGATCAAACATGCACTTCTTCTAAGCCCAGAAACCCAACGTCACATAGCAATACAGAATAAAAGTAGCAGCTAGATAATTGGTAATTGAAAAGACAAACAAAGGAAACAAGAGGCGAGCACCTCTTGACAAACAAGATTCTAGCTTTAACTACAAAGTAATCAGCTTCTTGGTTGAAACTGTGAACTTATAAATCATCAAGCTTACTCAATAACAATTGCAAACAAGGATTTGAATATAGAAGCATGAGCCAGATAGGGAATCATAGATTGAGAAATGAAAGATGAAATAGGAACTGAAATTGAAAAGGGAGGAGTTATTAATACCTGGAAAGCTTTCGATTTTCAGAGCCTGGTACGAAAATCTGGGGATTGGATTGAGGCTTCGAACACGAATGAGAGGAGGCAGTACTCAGTGAGATGTCTTGTGCGTGTTCACTGCCGCGCAAGAGAAGGGTTCGATGGCATTGTGTTGTAATTGCTGAAAGGAGGAGAGGACACGGGTCAGGTGCTTATAAGCAGGGGAGCAAAAACAGCCCCCCCCAAACGCACCCATACATACAGATACATGCCAGTTTAGAGTTTTAAATTAGCAAACTAACAATCACCCTGTTCCAAGGTGCTATACATATTTAACATGTTAAAAGGCTCTCTCTAAGCAAACAAAAGAGCTTTTCTGATGACAACCATATGCCTCATATATTATAGTACGTGCGCTTTTGTAGTAATGTTTCTTCTGTGCTAGGTTCTTAAGTGTATACTTTTAAGTTGAAGTACATGAAAGCTCTTCCTGGTGCTACTTGTCTTATCAAACATCTCATGCAGTACCTACTGCTCGTGCTTCAAATCCTTATGTGAACATGTAAACGCAAAGATCTCTCCCGATCAAGGTTTTTACTTTATTTTTCTCTTTTTTTGTGAGGTTGATATGTATTAGATAAAACCAATCTTTTAGACCTTCAGATTCTTGTTGAGAATGACCAATATCATATCTGAGCCAAAACTTGACAGGAAACGGAAGACGTTTTGCGCAAAGATCTCACCCCATCAAGGTTTTTACTTTCTTTTGCTCTTTCTTTGTGAGGTTGATATGTATTAAATAAAGTCAATCTTTTGGACCTTCAGATTCTTGTTCCAATATCATATCAGAGCCAAAATTTGACAGGAAATGGGAAGACGTTTACAACTGCTTTTTGTGTCCTACTATATTGTGTTATTTGCTTATTATGGGCTTCAATGAGGGTAGCTTATAAAGCTGATACTAAAGCTACATCTGTCAAACCATTTCAAAATGAATTATTCTTGATGTGCTTGGCAAAGAAGTGTTATGATTTGATCTTTAAAGTCATCACTCATCAGGGATTTACTTATAAAGAGCTTATTCTTGTTTCCTTTAGGCCAAGAAGGAAGAATCTCTGAAAAACATAATAGTTGATCTGTGATTTCTCATACGTTAGTAATTTATTAATTCCTTTATATAGGTTGGTAGGAGTGGTTTTCAGATTCCTTGGTAGTGACCAGGTTAAAGCGGGGAAGCCCTCCCCAAATTTGTAAGCTAGTGCTTTCACAGAAAATTTAAGATATTGGTCAGATCATATACTATAAGGCTACCCCGATCATATACAAGTGCTTACATCTTCTGTTAAGTGAATATCAACTCCTTTTCATTTTACTTCCCTTTTATAAGATAGTAGTGAACTCACCAGATTGTTTAAACATATAGATCTGAACTGAAATTTGTATCATTCTTATGAATAGTCCATAAAATTCTACTATAAACCAAGCAGAGTACATAGGTACCTGAAGATGTAGCCGATTATTGGTGAACTTGAGTTTTCTTTTGGTAGTTACTCCTGCAGCCTCTGTCATTTTCCTTATTTGACCAGTTTTTACTAGTCACAACTCACAAGTGTTTGAATTCTATTTCAACAGGGTTGGTGTTAAAGCTGCCAATGCTGCGGGAACGGAGGTAGTGGCTGTTCCACCCCATGATGAAGCTGTTGGTTGTTGTTCCCTTGCAAACACTGTGCTTCATTCACTGTTGGAGTTTCAACCCGAGCATTGGGGTCTTCCTCCTTTTGAAGATTGTATATCTTCTAGCTATGTGCCCTTCCTTTCCTGTTCAATAAATGCTTGTTATATGCTTTCAGGGGTAGATAATGCACCCAATTGAACAAAATGATTTGAGTGGTCTGTATGTCAATGAGTTTGTCGGCGAAGATGCATGTATGTGAATCTTTTTATTCCATAAGCTTCATGAATTAAGTTCCGGGTCACAATCATTAACCCAATTTCTTGCTGATTTTAGAGATACATTTGACTTTTTCTTGGAACTTACCTGCTTTAATGCTTCTAAGTTAGCATGGGGTGTTTGTTCCTCAAGTTATTTAAACTAGGTATTTTACTCAATTGGAGGCATGTGGTGTTATGGTTAAGAATTGTGGAAGTCTGCATTCAATTTAATCCGCACACTAAACATAATCAGAGGATGGAAAATCCGCTCTGCCTGACCAAGTTTTGGTGAGTTTTATTTGGGTGGGCTCTAGTGGATATGCAAAAGAGCTACAGGATAGTGGTTGGGATTGGAATTGATCACAGTTCCTGCTCTCCTAAGAAAAAGACTGAGCAATCAACCTTAACTAAGTTAACTTTTTTGACCATTTATTATTTTTGCAATTAGGAACTGTTGAAAATAATTAGCTTATCAATTGACAATTCATTCTGTTTTGGTATTCCAAAAGTAAAACAAGATGATTACTCAATTTTAGTTGATGCTCTTAGTTCCATTTGATATGCACAATCTTTTTGTCTACTTAAATCTACTTGGCTCTTTGATGCATCAAATACATCTAGTTGATGGAGACAACTGCTGTATCTTAAATTAGCAAGTGAAATCGCTGCTTGTTGCCTACATCTGTGGATTGAATAGCAAGGTAACAAGTAACAACATAATTGTGAAGATAAACTAGTACAGATAAAAAGAAAAAGAAGAGAAGACATCACATTCCTGTTCTGATCTGTAGAGACAGTGCCTCTAATTTAATCAAGTGAAACAAGTCTTGGCTGTTATTATGTCACCAGAATTCTTTCTTCTAAACTTAATCGCTTTCAAAAAACATGTAAAGCTGTAAAAGTTAAGCATGCTAGCAGGAAATTTCATCCCTGGATGAAGAAACACTCGAGGAATGCAAGTTTATTGCAGGTGCTGCATTGGATTTGCCAATATTTAGTGAGCATGCTTATGTGCCTCTTTACCCAGAGAAAACACGCTTATGGTTGCCACTGATGAGCTACGACACTACTGAATACTGATATGCTGAGCTTTTCTTTTAGTTAAGAGAGAAACGAGTAATGTACTCTATTACAACTTTGATAATAAATGTGCAATGATTTAATAGTGGAAGTGAATTGTTTGCCTTCTTATTTCTAGTCCCTTTTAGTATCTGTCTGTTGGACAATGAAAAACAATTGTTGGTGATCTTCGGCACAAAACCCACAGTTGTAAGGTTATGAAAATGGTACCACAATAAATCAGTCAAAATCTAACACAACTTTATATTTAGTATAATTAAACCTCTGGTACCTGGGAAGCTTTTCACTTGGTCCCAAAAGTTCAACTTCTCACATTAATTTCTCAAATTGGCTAGCCAATTCAGAAGTCGGGTCTAATTCCTATTACTTTGGCTGGATTATTCGTAACTGCATATATACAATACAGGTGTGATGATCAGTTGGAACTTTGATTAATTAACATCTTTTTTGGTTGCCCTCCTACTTCCTTTAATCCGGGGGAGGTGTAATTTAAATTGGTTAAATTATTTCTGTGCTAATTAACTTGAAAAAACAAAAGCAGTGAATTTTGTTTTACTTAGAAATGATGAGTTGAAGTACTTTGCTCATTTAGTCTTTAGATTAGCATACATACACAAAGAATTGGTTTGCTCACATATGCCAAAAAGTTATTCTATATAAGACTATAAGCGTTAGTAAGGGGAAAAACAAGAAACATCATTATTGTATTTAGATTTGGCTATTAACTTGTCGTGACATCAAATGTGTCATATCAGAACATTTTATGGGGCAGAAATATTGCAGAGCAACTTTTGGGGCACGGAGATGTCATAGCAACACCATTGTTTTCTCTATATAAACTCAGCAGTCTACCCTTTCATTGTATACCTGCTCATTATATCTTTTACTTCATCATAGCCTAGCCTACAATGGAGTTCATCAACCAGTGCAAATGTATCTGTTTGGCCTTGATCCTCATGCTAGGGGCTTGGTCTTCTGAAGCCACTTCCCGCAGTCTCCAAGATGCAATGATGTATGGGAGATACGAGCAATGGATGGCTCGTTATGGACGTGTATATACTGACATTGCTGAGAAGGAGAAGCGCTTCCAAATATTCAAGGACAATGTAGCCTTTATAGAATCTTCCAACGACGAAGTACACAAACCTTACAAATTAAGTGTCAATAGATTTGCAGACCTTACAAATGAAGAGTTCACAGCCTCAAGAAATCGATTCAAGGGGCATGAATGTTCCACAAAGACCACTTCTTTCAAATATGAAAATGTTACCGTGCCAGCTACAATGGACTGGAGGCAAAAAGGAGCTGTGACTCCCATCAAGGACCAAGGCCAATGTGGTACGTATTTAATCATCTAGCTAACTGGCTCTGAGCCACTTTGAAATTTGAATTGTTTCTACTCTAAATGCTAATAATATGTTGTTTGTATATACAGGATGCTGTTGGGCTTTCTCAGCAGTGGCAGCCATGGAAGGAATTACTCAACTTTCAACTGGTAAGTTGATTTCTTTGTCCGAACAAGAGTTAGTGGACTGTGATGTCAATGGTGAAGACCAAGGCTGTGAGGGAGGCTTGATGGATGATGCCTTTCAGTTCATCAATCAAAATCATGGACTTAGTACCGAGGCTAATTACCCCTATACTGGTGTTGATGGTACATGCAATGCCAAGAAGGAAGCAAACCATGCAGCCTCGATAACTGGCCATGAAGATGTGCCCGCAAACAGTGAAAGTGCACTTCTTAAGGCTGTCGCTAATCAACCTATTTCTGTTGCCATTGATGCTAGTGGATCTGATTTCCAGTTCTATTCAAGTGGTGTTTTCACAGGAACTTGTGGAACGAGCCTAGATCATGGTGTTACCGCTGTTGGTTATGGCGTCAGTGATGATGGGACTAAGTATTGGTTGGTGAAGAACTCATGGGGGGCAGAATGGGGTGAAGAAGGGTACATAAGAATGCAAAGAGATGTTGCTGCACAGGAAGGTCTTTGTGGTATTGCTATGGAAGCCTCTTACCCCACTGCTTAATATACCAGCAATGAAATCAATGAATACACACACACACACACACACACACACCATATTGTTATGTGTATATGAATGTGCCTTGTAATACATAAAAGCTACCATATATATATGTAAGAAAGTTAGCAAGGTTTTCTTAATACAAAAGTGAAGAACCATGTCTAGTTGAATTATCCAACTACCATGTCTGCAAAGTACGTTTTCTTCTCTGAGGAAAGGAAATTTGAGATTAAGTCTCACTCATCCTTCTTCCATTTGGTTCCATTCTAGAATTCCATGGATTGCACTTATCTTGGAAATGCCATAATAAATCTAACTAAACTAGTGTAGCTCCTTGCAAGAGATACGTACAAGTGCTATAAGTATATCATGTACTGAGCTTTCTGTCAGTGATAATTTATGAGCTTAGACCCCTAGTACCAGGATCTATGATTTGAGTATCTTTCAACACCGCAAGTAGCTAGGGAGCTCACAGGCTCATAACAGATGAATCGAGTTGCACAAGATTGGATAACTTTTCTCTCTGGTTCATTTTCTCTTCCATTTGTCATTCCATTAATTGCATAGCTTGTTGATGTCATTGCTGAAACACAACCCTGTGACTGAGTTCATAGCAAGATTGATCTCAACAACATGAAGATTGATGAGTTCTATGATTATGAATGGCTTATAATAAGATAAGTCTTAGCTATGCTATTGCATTGTCATGAGGCTTTTGCTTCTAACCAAGATTCTAAATCTTGTTTATCTATTTAATTTTTTCCAGAAAGAAACGTACACTGCTCAGATTTGACATTCAATGGTACCACAATGGAATAAGTTGCCATGTGAAACGTAACCATCAAAGTTAATAGTTTTATCGTATCGTAGGCACTGAATTGATTTGTGATGCACTGAAGTGAAAAACAAAGACATTAAATGGCCTGAATTGATATGAGGAACTTCAGCTTTCAAGATTTTAGTTTCTTGTCTACAAAGTTATATTTTACTTGCTTAGCTAGTAAATTTTCACAATTTTTAGGGGCTAAAGTGAGACATTTGGGGTTTTATTGAGTAGTGCCAACAGATGAGGTTATGGTAATAGTAATGCTAACATTTTGGGTGGTAGTAGTACCAAAAGCAGACTAAATTGATCCGCGTGCTGTAAAGGATTATTTTCAGAGCCTGTTTTGCTTTCGGAAATAGGCTCTGTTGCAAGAGAGAGAGAGAGAGAGAGAGAGAGAGAGAGAGAGATTAATGAGTCAGGTAGCTAAATTCATAAATTCAAATTATAAGGAGATGTAACTGATCCTATATGCTTTTTATTTCTTTTTTGCTGCAAGTGTCTGTTTCATTTCCAAGATATGCAACTATATTACATAGAGATTCCGGTTAGTGTACATATATTGGAGGGTGTTGACTTGATGGGATACAATACATGGTTACTGAAGATACTAGTGTTCCTTCTGAGTCTACACAAGCAGTGAAAGACTGGAAGAATAATGATAGTCACCTTATGACATTGCTCACTGCTACTCTTCCTGCTGATGCAGTGTAAGGGGGGATTATCTTCTGCATTGAATTTATCCTTTCCATTTTATCAAAACTGTGTTGGAGTTGATGGTAGATTATATGAATCAATGATATAAGAAGTTTGATAACTGCTGCATATATATGAAATACAAACTACAAGTACAAAGTTAATTTAGGAAAGCTCAATTATCATTTTGATAAGTTGCTGCATATCAGCTTTAATTTTATTTTCCATCTTAACAAAGATTGAACTTTTTAGCTATCTTGCTTTGGTTGACCACAACAATTACAATATAGGAATCTAGAATACTTGCCTTTATATTCCATAACAAGCATGGAACACTAATATTACATATATATGGAAAAATATTAGCAGAAAATGAAAGCAACAAATGCCAGAAGTAGTGGCATCATTAATTGAAATGAAGACTTGGAAGAGGTATTGTAGACTGTTACAATAGAGAGAGCTACAAGAACATTTACAGAAATACACACGTCCTAGCCTTCCGTTTCCTTCTCTTAGGTTTAGGGGGCTGCAGAACAACTTTGATGGCAGCATCAAACACAGCTTTCACATTCTAGAACAAACCACAGAACACAAAATTCGATTAAGCACTAATGTATGCAAAACTTCACAAGTAATGTATCAAGTATATGTACAAACTACAAGCTACTGCACCACTGAATTGGCAATAGTGCTAGTCATGTGAGATTAATTTTCATCAACCAAGTTATGCAACAGAAAAAGAAATCATATTCAATGGATAAATCCAATGGTTTCCACTCAGTATAAGCAATTACATATTTACATGTACAGGCTAAGGTGTCACTACAAGCAAAAGAGAGTATAGCATATAATGAAGCCTGGAGAATCATTGGTAACATAAAAACATTAATTTGAGTCATAATTAAAGTTGTGGGGAAATATACCCCCTAAAGCTTTTTCTATGATCTCTGCTACCAAAAGAAAATACAATATTTGATTGTAGGACATATACATCACAGCTGATGTGGACTTTGATATCACAGCTATATTGGTAGTAATAAAGAGGTGGAATTCCTGATCCACCTTTCTTTTCAATTTTCTAGTGAACACTTGAGAAAGGTTCATACATTTTGGTTTTAATTACAGTTTTATGACTAGTTATAATCATTAGGAAATTAACCGAATTACCTGCTGAGTCTTGGAGCTGCACTCAATATAGACTGCAGCACCAATTGTCTTCTTCAGTTCCTCACCCTGCTCAAAATTGAATATAGTCATCACTTTTATGTATTGACAACAAGAACTTCTATTAGGAAGCAAGAGAAAGACGATAGAATATCGACTCCTATACATGCATTTTTCTTTAAGGGACTTGCCTGTGTAGTTCCTATCGGTGTAGCACCAGGATGATCAATCAAATACTGTTTGTCGTCTCGCAAATCTGCAGCCAATACAATCACATATAATTACAGACTGAGATGGCCGCACTCATACACATGTATACAGTTTGCTTATCACCGAAGTTTGTTCCTTTAGTATAAACAGAACATACCTAGTTTTGTTCCCACAAGCACAATTGGGACTGTTGGGGCATAATGCCTCAATTCAGGTATCCACTGTAAATAATAAACGTGATTTAAATTTGGATTCAGACAGCTGAGAGTAAAAGATTGAAAGGGGAAAGTGGAAACTACGAAATAACCTTCTTGGCAATATTTTCATAGCTGGCTTTACTGATGAGAGAGAAGGCCAACAAGAACACATCTGCACCTCTATAGCTAAGAGGCCTCAGCCGGTTGTAATCTTCTTGTCCTGAAGTCACCAGACCATAATAAGCATATGCATATTGCACATATGTGAAGGTTCATGGTATTTATTCTATCATATTACCAATTCAAACCATCTTTTATACAAAATCCACCACCAAATTAATAATCCAGATAGAAAGTGAAAATATGATGGCATAAAGTCTTTCAAAAGAACATCTTCCTAGGAATAACCCAGTTTAAGTTATCCAGGCTTAATTATTTTAGTCATTTTGTGTTATGCAGAACCATTACTTCAATAAGTAATACGACCTTGATAATCTGCACCATGGTAAAATAGCAGAAACCAAGCACCCACATAGAGCAATTACTTACCTGCAGTGTCCCACAATCCAAGGTTAACTGTGCTTCCATCCACCACCACATTAGCACTGAAGTTGTCAAACACTGTAGGCACATAATCCTACAACAAAATTTGGAAAAAGAAAACAGAAAAAAAATGTCATAAATTAATGAAACAAACTGAACTGATTTAACTATGAATCGTGATGAAATTAACACCATGCTTCTTACAGTGGGGAAGGTGTTGCTGGTATAAGAGATTAGCATGCAAGTTTTTCCAACAGCTCCATCCCCAACAGTGACACACTTGATGAATCTAGCTGTGCTCATCTTTCTCTGCAACTCTGCTTTTTTTTTTTTTTGCTTTCACCCTCTTAGCTAACTATAAGCTCCTCTCTGTTCATTCCATGATGTAGTTTGACCCACTTTGCCTCTGCCTCTCTTTCCTTAGTTTTCTACTCAAATTAGAGGCAAGACAGAGAAATATGAGGATGTGGAATTTGGTGGGTGAGTTTGAATTTTGAATAGAAATGGAGGGCAAGTTGGCATTTAAAAAGATAAGGGCCACAACAACACCCACTTTAGCTTTTGCTGCTTTATTCTGTAGTTACTATGATTGCAAATGGCTTTCTGTTTCTTTAAGGGGAAGGCCAGAGAGCCTAAAAAAGACCACTAAGGATGTGTTGGCGCGTTTGGTGCTAGTGTTGTTAGTTGGTTAAGTGTGGGACAAGGAAGGGTTTAATCATGAGTCTTTGAGAAAATAAAACCTTGCCTAATTTAATCAAATACTCATAATCGATGCGTGTAAAAAGAAAGCTTAGAACCCTACACAAATGAAAGGTATTGTCTTCTACTCTTGTAATCTTGTATCGTAAAATGGGGTTCAAAACATAGAACTTATTCGTAATATTTTGTTCCAATTCATTGAGTATGCACTAGATTATGTCTCGGTACATAATAAATTGTTTGGACTTGACACATTGGTCAAATAGTTCATATCTTTTTTTTTTTTTTTGGAAGGAAAATAACTGAAAAGGTATATCTGTAATGTGGGAAGTTATGCCTCTAAGGCCAGAAATTACAAACCCATCGATGCACTTGCTTTAGAAGACTTTTTGGCCAATCATAAATTTGAAAACTATAAATGAGGAGGGATTGGATCACAATATCAATTAGGTGCAGTCTACCTTACCCTTCCATGTACTAAGGTTGCAACGAATCTTGTCAGTAAGTGGCTTGAGGTAATCTAATTTTATCATTCCGGCAATAGACTCTAAGGTAAGTAAAAGGCAAATTTCCAACAATGATGCTCAAAATATTACAAATAGTAGCCTGCCTTGCCTAGATAAAGCATGGATTTCTCCTTATTCACAAATTGACCCGAATTCAGAGCAGTCATCCATGAATGACAAAATATTTTCGAGGTACTTAATTAGGCAGCCCTTGTAAAAATACCATCACATCATCTGCGAACAACACATGGTTTTTTTTTTTGTTGGGGGGTGGGGGGTTGGGTGTGACATTCATAGGAGCAATAGTACATTTTATCCCCGACTTAGAACCTCTTCTGCAAGACTGAAAAGCAATGTCGACAACGGGTCTCCTTGCCTCACCCCACGAGAACAAGTAAAGTAGCCACAAGATTTCCCGTTCAGAATAATAGACAGATAAGCTGACCTTAATATATTATGAATGTAGCTAACAAAGATAGCGTTGAGAAGAAAATTCCAATCAAGTGTATCAAAAGCCTTGCGGATGTCAAATTTAATGGCCACATTCTCATACTTACTCTCCCCATCAAGCAAATTTAAGGGTATAATTTGGGGTTTAGCGCGTGTCAGCAGCCATAAGCCATGTTCCTTTTGCATGAAGACTGACCTTGATTAAGTTAAGTCTCACAAGTATGTGTATGTTCAACCATGTTCTCTCTTGCTTTAAATGTCCCAAGAAAGTAACTATTCAGATTGGTAATAACTGTAGAAATCTTTTTGGGGTAAAGACATGGAACTCCCTCCTATTGCTTGGTCTAATGTTTGTATTCCTAAAGATAAATGAGGCTTAGGTGTTAGACGTAGGGCTGGGCACGGGCCGGGCTCAAATTTTTTTTGCAAAAACCGGCCCGGGTCCGAAGTAATCGGGTCGGGCCCAAAAAGGCATGTAACAAACTTTAGGACCGAGTTGGGCCTAGACCGAATTTAAACGGGCCGGTCCCTCGATTTTTTTCAGGCCCGAAAGACAGCAGGAGACTTGCCTTTCTTTCATTCTTTCTGGGAAAAATTTTAAACTTCTTCCATATCCAAAGACAGAAGAAGAAGAAAAGGAGGTTGAGAATTGAAAAGTGAAAACGAGGCTGCGATGAGATTTAGAAAGAATGAGGGATTGAGTTGTTCATAGCATTTCTGGCGGGAATCTTTTTGCTTGGGTTTGATTGGATCGGGACTGGGGAGAGAGAGAGAGAGAGAGAGAGAGAGAGAGAGAGAGAGAGAGAGAGAGAGAGGGAGGCTGCGACTGAGTTGTGAGATAGGGTTTGATCGAAATTGGGATAGACGGTGCGTTTAGGTTTTACTTGGGTTCATTATCCTTGCTGCAACTCTATGGTAAGCCAATGATATCGGGCCTTCGGGCTTTTTTTTCTCACATTCTCAAGCCCGGGCCCGAACCGTTTAATAATGGTATAAGACCGGGCTTTCAATAACTTTCAATTTTTTTAAAAAAAGCCCGAACCGTCCGGTTTGATCCCGGGCCGGTCAGGGTCGGGTTTCGATTTTCCGGTCTATTTGCCCAGCCCTAGTTAGACGTACTCGGTGGTATAATAGAGCAGCCCTGACAAAATTGGGCTGGAAATTTCTTTAAAGACAAGTCAAATTTATGGGTTAAAGTCATTTGAGCAAAGTACCTTAGAAAACATTCTTTCTTTCTGCTATAAGGACTGCAAAAGCTTCTGTGCCCTTGAAAAGCATTCTTCACTCAAGACTCAAGAGACATTTTATGAGAGTTTAAGAGCAATTCCAACAGCTTCCCTATCATTTTCTGTATTATAGGGAATCAAAATTTAAAGCTTTAGCCTTTTTTTATTCTCCAACTCCAACAGATTCCCTATTTTACAACAATCTCTAAAATTTCCATATTCTTCTTTAAAATTTTAGAGTTTGCTGTAAATATAGAGAATTTGCCAATTTGGTTTTCTCTTCCCTCACTTTCCCTAAAATAGGGATAGTTATAGGGAATCTGTTGGAGCAAAAGAGACTTATTTTTTCCTAAACTAGAGAAAAATCAAAATACGGGGACTCTGTTGGAGTTGCTCTAAGATGGATCATTAGAGATGGTTCAAATAAGTTTCTGACTGTTTAATTGGGCTTCTCCTTTACCTCTTATAATTTTTTTTGAATGATGAACAGTCAACAGAAAACCATAATCAATATTGACAAAACAGTTAAAGTTTATATCAATAATGGAATCAAAATGCAACTAAATTGTCTAATGTTTTACCTCCTGAAGTGGTTTCTATAATTAAGGCTATCCCATTATCTTTCTTTGATTATACAGATGAGTTTGTTTGGGTACCTGCAAGTAATGGTAAGTTCTCTATTAAGTCGACCTATGATCTTCAAGCTCAAATATATAGTAGAGCTAGCGCATTCAAGAACAAAATTATTGTCAAAAATGTGGTCTCTTTCAATCCCAGAAACTCTATCTATTCAGACCTTGCTATTGATTGTTCTTGTCCTTTCTACAGTTGATTGGAATCACTCTTTTCTTGATTGGATGCATATTTTTACTTCCTTTACATAATAGCTTTAGTCATCCTTTTTCATTCTCAAACTTTTTATTTACTTGCTACAATATTTGGCATGCTAGAAATCAGTTGATTTTCAAAAATGTTAGAAAAGATCCTATTGAAATTGTTTATGCAGCTGCGAGCAGGGGCTTTAGTTATGACACCAAATGATCAAAATCCACAAAGGCCTCATCTTTAGTAGAATCATTAAAGGGCAACCTCGTCAGCATATATATGATTATGTTAAGGTAAATTTTGATGGTTCTTTACATTATAATCAACGAGGAGCAGCTGGATTCATTGTAAGAAATGATCAAAGAGATTCATTATAGCTTCATCTAAAAAGATTGGTTTCTTAGATGTTTTGACTACAGAAGCTTTAGCTCTTTGGGCTGGTCGTCTACATGAGGCTTTGCAATGCATGGTACGTTTTTCCAAGATTTAAGTTGAAGGAGATTCTAAGATTCTTATACATTTTAACAATAGTATCTCGACTCCTTGGCGAATTAAAGTATCAACTCATGATATTAGGGTCCTAGCCAACCATTTCTAAGATATCGATCAGCTTCAAGCATGCATGTTTGAAGAAAAGCCAACTTCGTTGCAGGTGCATTTGCAAATTTTGGACATTCAACAGAAACTGTTAGCAGGTCCAATGCTCTTCCTCTATCCAGGACTTCAAGCTTAATTATATCTTTGATGTATTAGTAGGAGTATGATGTTTTCTAGGTTTCTCGTTGTAATTTTTTTTTTTATTGAAATTTTTGAAAAAAGAAAAGAAAAAAAAAAAACCACTCTGATATTAAAAATAAAAAAATTACCGGTATAACCCATTAATACTGTACCCCTGCTACTATTATTCAGTACATCCTTACGAGGATTATTGTAATCTTTCTAATATAGCACGGGGTTCAGGTATTATGTCTCCCGTTGCAAAATATTATTTCAATAAATGAAACCGGCGTGGGGTTCCGCTTTAAAAAAAAAGAAAAAAAAAAAGGGAAAGCACAAAACCCATCAATACTGTGTTCCAAGAGCAGTTACTGAAATTTGTGGAAGTGAAGAATGAAGAGGGAGGCAGGAGAGAGGCAAAGCAATGGGTCGTCGTCGTCTTCATCCTCGGTACCTCTTATCAATTCTCAGTCCTCCTCCTATCCAACTGAGCAGCTTCAATCCGGTTCACAAGTCGAGATGGGTTCCGGAGGCCCCGACCCAGTAACCTGGGAACAAATTGAGAATTCCGAGACCTACCTTGTCTGCTCCATGTACGAGGAGGCAGCCTCATTAGCTTCCTCTATTCTGAAACGTCTTTCTCAACATAGCGAGGCTGATGATGATGAGCTGTATGACATGTTGGAATCGGCTGGTATGGTGCTTGTGCAATCTCTAAAACAACTTGGAAGGTACAGTCTCACTTTTCTATTTACTTTGTTCTAGTTTTCTGCGGTATTTGC
The DNA here is from genome assembly GCF_958449725.1 of Rosa rugosa. Lineage (NCBI taxonomy): Eukaryota > Viridiplantae > Streptophyta > Magnoliopsida > Rosales > Rosaceae > Rosa > Rosa rugosa. Next base: position 38,853,874 of record NC_084820.1, read on the forward strand.
TGTTATATGAATCATATAGGCCCTATGCAATCATCTCGAAATAAATCTTTACTATGATGGAAGGCTTCATATGCAGTTCAACAGTGTATATACCATTTACTGATTATTTATCTATATAACTTGTGACCTAAATTTGGGTTTGCAGGACACCGGAGATTCTGAATGAGCTCAAATTATCATTTGCCTCCATTCCTGCTATCCCTGTTCAAGTTCTTCTTACTGGGTACTCTTTATATCTTGCTCCATTTTATTCAGTCTTTCTTTGATAAGTATGTCATATGTTTTTAGGATATTGCTTAATTTTAAACGTCCGGCAGTTCATGTCAATTTTACAATTGATGTTTAAGGAGTTAGATAACTATTGACGGAATTAACGTGACATATTTAGGGTAGTGTTTATTACAGCTCATTGGATCTATTCAGAAGTGTTTGTTGGCCCTTAAAGTCCTCATTGGATCGTTTCTTTTCTTTTCAAAAGAGGGAATTGGGAAAAATTAATCTGAAAAAAACTCCACCACTTCTTTATTGAATGGGGTTTTGCATCATTTTGTTCGTTCTTCATAGAATACATACATCTATCTGTCCTGCTTTTGGAGCATCGAACAAAAAAAGTTTCTAGTAGATATACGCTCAATGTATAGGAAGGTGGAAAAAGTTAAAAGTCTCAAGGAATCTTCGTATTTCCATCCAATGTAGAGGAGCACCAAATATAGAGAAGTTTGATTAACGTAGCTTTTGGTTTGAGTTAGGAAAGTGGATCCCTTGTTCACACGATAGTTTATATATCTTGTATGCACATAAGAGTTTTGCTAAAAGCATCAGTGGAAAAACTTCATTTTTATTTTTCTATCTCATTTTGTTTGTCAGGGTATGCTTTTATATTTCAGAAGGGCATTCTCTTGGTATTCAAGAATTTCTGGAAGTGTTCCTTAGCGGTTGGAGTTTTGTGGATGGAAAATGTTATGTTCTTGTTGGTAAAGAATACAATGCAGATTATACAAAAAGACATGATGGGCATTTTGTTTTGGGTATTGATAAGTATCTTGAAGTAGTTGAGGTGTATACTTTGAATGTGCTGGGAACCATTTTGAATGATGTTGACCTTGCTACCTCTTGGGTCGAGAATGCTAAAATACCTGAGGACAGAAGACAGGTAAACATATACATGCATCTTATGTTGGAGACAGCACCACGAGAATTGATTTAGGTGGTCATATTGGATATACACTATATTTAGTTACATGTAAGCAAATTTGCCTTTCTTTGTGAAAAATTTCACCATGGGTTTAAATTATTTTATAACTGTGTAGTGAAGCTTCCTATATAATGCCATTCCACTCAGCAATCTCTCTTATCTACATCTGCACTTTCTTGGCCTGGTGATTCTCGGCAAGTGCAAATGGGAATGGTTTAAGACAAAACAAGGATCCTTTGTTTCTGCCTGCTAAAATGGTTTTAAGACAAAACACATGAGATATTTTTCTGATTGAGCTTCAGTCTTGGTTTCCATGATGAGATTGAGCTTTTGTGCTTCGTATATATGTTGCGCTTGCTGTTATTTAGGAAACTTTTTGTGTACTAGAAGCTTAATCCCTTTAAAGTTTAAAAAAATAAGAATGCTTTATGATTCCAACTTGAAATGGATGCTTCCTACCTTGCTGGATTGTCGAGTAGCTAGGCCACAGAAGTTCTGCACACACTCCATTTGTTGAATATTAATCTGTCATCTATTTGATTTTCCACATAACTTCTCTGATGGTAACATGTGTGGAAGTTTCAGTATTCTTTTTTCTTATTTTAAAAATGTCCTCATTGCAAAGGAGCAGATAGTTGTGAATTATTAGAAGTGGAAACTCTAAATGTTTTGTATTTTCTTTATTTATGGGAGTACTATCTTTCTGCCTTTTGCATGGTGAGTCATACACTCCTTAATGTGAACAAGTTGGGCTCACTCACTTATCCAAGAAGTTGTGAGATGAATCAGATGACAATGTCCTTTTCTTGAATTGTTAACCTAATGCTGAGTTGAGTAAATTTAACTCAGAATGGTATGTTACATTGATCAAATTGATAGATTAAAAGAGTTGAAACCATGTTAAATTTATCCGTGTCTTCTTATAGGTACTTCTGAGAAGATTACACTCACTACATTCAATTAAAGCCACCAACGCATCACAAGGATCCTTCTCATCTTTGCTGGTGGATAACTACGAAGATCCTTCACCTGAGGGACGCCCAAAAGTGAAATATCCTCTAAACGGAGATACTGCTAAGAAACAAGCAGTTTTAAAGTTGTCGAAAAGATTAGAACCATGCCTCTGGTGGTTCCGTACCATTACTCTGAAGTTTGGGAATACTCGGTTGGTAATATCTAATGGAAAGATTGCCCTGGGCTGCTTGATTCTGCTCATATCTTATGTTTTGCAGAGAAAACGAGCTACCTTAAAGAGGTGAGAGATATCTCTCTTCCATATTTGATATGTATGCATTCAACACTAATGGTAAAATATCGATTCTTTTTTCCTCATATCCATCTTCAAAGTATTTACATAACCTTGCTAATTTCGGCAAAATGGATCTGTGTGATGAACATGATTCAGGATCTTCATATAATCAGCGTCTTTTGTTTTCTTGCTGCTCTGAGTTACCAATTAGAATGACCTGGCCACTGATTGGGTGGATAATTGAGCAAATTTTTGAAAAAGCAATGGTCACTTTTAAGTTTCTGATGTTAGAATTTGTGCAGTTAAGGTCAACGAGGACCAATTGACTGCAACTTTCACTTATGCAAGTTGACTAGAAAAGACCTCTGAGCTGTACAAGACTTTTGGTTGACATTCTATATGCGATCAACAATGAAACACTTTATCAGTCTGTTAGATGGAGATAATGATGATTCACATGACAGATTTTAAAGAATTGATTGCAACAGAATAATACTGGAGATGTGTTGATATCTGGTTGTAAGGCCTTGCTTGGACTGCTTTCTCCTAAAGACAACAATATATCTCATGTCTATTTGGAACTTTGGAAAGACATATTCGTTTATTTTAGATAGAGTGCAGAGTTAATAGACATGAGATATATTTGAAAGAAACTTACAAAGATAACAATACATGGCATGAGGTGGGCGTTCTTAATGCATAGCATGTCCAAAGTGGAGCACATTGTTTATATAAATGAATTCATGGTCTGTAGACTCGAATAATTCTATATTGCCACAATGTAGATTTAGAAGGGTGTTTTGGTCGGGTGACTTTCTATATTATTGACTGAACCATCAATTGTTTACTGAATATGTTGCTTCTCCATTTTTCGTTATTCAGTTTTCCTCATGTTTCCTTTATGTATTGGGTACGTTACTTCATTTCCACAACATCTCTCATAGATATTCTTTTGCAGGATTGTTCAGAGACAAGCCTTGTCAATGAAAAATGCTTTAGTAGACTTGTGGCAGCTTGCATTTTCATACCAGGTGAACCCTCTAGCTGCTGTTCAACCTTTGGGTGCTGCAGCAAGGGCAGACCAGTGATATTCTTCGGGGATACTTATAGACTTATAGTGCAGGTTCTAAGCAGACATAGTACGAAACAAATGCGCACTGCTTGTGCTCTTTTACCTTGGTTTATAATTTCAGATGTTGCATTTAACTCCTTACCTCAGTTCAACCGTCTATTTTCTTTTCCTCACATGGTATTGGGGAATCACCAAACAATCCGTGTACGGACTGCAGATGATTGAATAAATGATATCCTGATTAATACTAGACACCACTCCCTCAAAAATCTGTGAGATCATGAATAGTTATTTGGAGTCTCGGCAAACTACAGGCATGTGAAGCCCAACCGTCTGGGCTGCTTCACCTCGTAAAATAGGATGTAGTGCAGTGAGTTGCATACCCTGTTTAACCAACAAGGGTTAACTTTAGTGAACAACCCGTAAGCACCAGACTTAACTCGTTCATCACTAAATCGAAAATGTAAGCCCAATAAAGAAGAACAATAACCAAGTTGGGAAACCTAAGTTCCATCGGGACACAAGAAGACTACACTACTATCACTCACATACTATAGAGTATAGTAACAGTTGTCACTGCTAGTCTGCTACGGACAGAGAAAAGAGGGTACTCCATGCATCTTCAAAACATTATAACAAGCTTGTAACCAAAAAACAAAAAACCTTATAACAAGCAGGAAACAGAGAGATGGCGTCGCAAACCCTGCAACAACGTTTTCATGCTTACCTTGTGCCACATTCTTTTGATTATGTAGGCTATTTCATAGTCATTGCATATCCTATATAATCAAGCGGGCTAATGTTGATACTAAAAAAAAAAAAAAAAAATTCATTCCATGCCTAAGTGGTATTCAATATACAATACGAAAATAAGAAAAGTGAGTAATATCTGAAAAGATGAATTATGGACTTTAATAACTTAAAGCCCATTGTGCTAGAGAGATAATTCTCGATCTCGTATTTAACTTTTTGGTTTCTACTTGGGACCAAAATTCAGGTTTGACAATCTAATTCTTTACATGGGCATGCAAAGAAGAGAGAATCCAAACCCTAGGCTAATGTCACATGCCTTAACGATAAAATCAATAATATTTCTAGCCGCACAAATGACAGTATCTGCTTTTAGCTTGCAGTGTTTCATTTTCTTCTACTCCAAATAATTTCTCCTTTTATTTGTTCTCAGTTTTAGCTTGCTACAAGCTATTCCAAAAGTAGCGTGCAACTCTTCTCAATGAGATGCACCTTTATTAATTCAACTGAGACAATAGCCACACAGCAGCTCTTCCCTAGAATTCTAGGGAAAAATTCTAGTGCAAGAAAAGTTTAGAAATGCTCGTTTCTTCTTTCACTTCTTTAATTATATAGCAATCCGTTATTAGTTAATAGGATTCTGAATTGCCTCATACAAGTTTAGGCCAGCTGATGTTCATGAGACTTGGAAAACACTGCAAACGATGATTGATTGATTTTCACACATTTTTATGTTTTAATTCTCAAATATTGCATCTAACTCCAGATTAATCATGCGAGAAAGACTAAATAGGCATCAAGTATCAACTGGAGACTGCACATCGATCATGTCAGATCGATATAAGTTATAAACTGAATCAACCAAATCGAGGAGATGTACTTTTGGAGAACCTTGCCTAACATCAGATTAACGACAGTGATTACTAAGGAGATGACCATGATCACCCCTGAGCATTTACAGATAACCAATACTTGATCAAACAATAACAGATTTTTAAGATCCTACTCCCATTTCATTCTCAAATTAAATGATGTTTGATCAAATACTGTATCTCCAAAATACCCCCCTCTCTATCGTCTTCACCCAAAAACACATTTTTCTACTTTGGCATCCGAGGATACTTGAGAGGCATTGTTTCCATGTCTTTCCCATCACTACTATACCAAGGAACTTCAAGTCGAATTGAATGCATAAACGAAGATATCAACAAACCACTAATAGTAAAAGCTAATTCATTCACAAGTGAAAGGACTACAAACATTGAACCCACAAATATTATTATTCCCACACGACAATAGCATTACAACTAAAAGCATATCGAGCAAAATAATGTACGCATATTACATCAGGGGATGTAATTAAGTGCACTAAAAAAACATTTGTCTTTACAGTTTGTTAACATGGAAATAAACTATTGGAGTCTAACTAAACGATAACTATATATCTCCAAGGGGAAGCTGTTGAACAAAGAATTTGAATCATCACCCCGTGGCTTGGTCTTGCTTCTGCTTTCTCCAGAAAGATTTGATTACTGAAATCAAAGGACTTTGCACAATCGAACCAACTATCAGTCTCACCTTCAGACCAGCTGGGGTGGGGTTATCTTATTTCCCTTGAAATTGTTGAGGCTTTTGGTAAGCATCAGAGCAGTAGCATAACACTCTCGTCCTGAGGAATTTCGAAGCTTCAAGTCAGTAGCAGTATGAGTAGTTGATGACATCAATTTGTTTATGAAGGCGAAACCTTTTCACACACGACGAGTCTCACTATTGGATTCAGCTTTTGTTGGCTACTTTTCTTTGCCCTGTAATCGTTAAGCAATTTGACAAGAATGGCCATTTGTGAAGGAGGTAAGAGCCTTGTGAGCACGGTCAACAGCAGAGGAACATCAACTATTTGAGTAGCTGTCATTCTCTAAAAGCAGCAATAGCATTAGTACTAGCAGTTCTCCTCTAAATAAATGCACTAGTAGAAGCGCTCCCTGTGTAGATGTTGGATAATCCTTCAAGAAAGGAAAGGCCTTGAAGCTTACAACATAAGTAGGAAAAACATGGGAGTTCATGAAAGAACCACATAATATTAGAACCCTTCAGACTAATTTTGTCCTTGGCTGCATATGCTTTTCCTCCTTAAACCATACTTGAACAGCATATCTTGGGAGGTATTGATTTTTTTTTTTTTTAATGATTTTTTTTTCTTTCTCTATATGGTAAAAATGCTAGTTGTATCAAAAGCTAAATTTTCAACCAAGAGGTAGTTGTCAAACAAGTAAACCTTAGTAGTAAACCTATTACCAATTATTTCCAAAATGAACTTTACAGAACATATCAAATGAACATTACGAAATGATATGCAAGAAACATAGTTTGTGACTAGATAGCAACAGAACAAAACCATACATGATCACTAACCTCTTGACGAATTATTCTGGCCGGAAAAGTTAAAGCCACGGTCAGTTTGCATTGATCCTCAACGAATGAAGTGGCATTTAGCAGAAAATGGAATGGGATATTCTTTTCCTCTTTTAAACCAGTCTCAACTTCTTCCAAGATGCCTAACACATTACAAAAATGCACAGTCCGCCATCCTAGGCAGATCACCGGCTTGATTTGGTCAAGAAACTGTTTCCAGGATGCCTAACAACCTTCAACAATTGTTTCCAAACAGTTGTAACACATCCCTCACATCTACACCAGAAGGATTTCTGGCTAGTTCATCACAGAAGATACGGTTGATTACCTTAAGAACTTCAAGAAGTGCTGCCAGATATCCACATTCATCAGTCTTTAACTCAGCATAAGACTTGCATTTAGCTAGGCCCATTTTGTGCCTAAAGAAACAATACTTGTCGACAACGATTAGATTGTCCCGGCTTTCCTTTGTCCATGCCTCTTCTGTATCATCAAGGATCAAAACATTGGAATAATTGCAGCCAACCACAGCATCCAAACTCTTATATCGCCCCACGATTCCGTGATCCTCGCACGATATCACTCTAGAAACGGAAGTGAAATACTCCTTCCTAGGATCAAGCAGGGCAGCCATTAGACCCGCATAGTACCGGTTACCCTTTGTGTATATATACAGCTCAAACATCTTGCTGGCTTCATCCAAGAATCTCCTGACAAAGGGCCTGAGCTTGGTGATCACAGTTTCAAGCACGAAAACATCTCGATGAGGATGGGTTCCGATCTTGAGATAGTCTTCTTCAGGTGTCAGATTACAGAGTTGAGTGGTGTGGAGGAGTGTGTGATCAAGATCAAGAACCAAGTGGAGCTTTCTGGAATTGGAATTGACACTCAGTGCTCTGGCAAAATTAGGGTTAGAAGAACAATTTGAAACATGAAAAGAAGAAGGAAATGAAAGATTACCATTGAGATCAAGATTTTCCTTCTCCTGAAACAACGTTGGTTGAGACAGAGTTGCCATCTTTGGAATTGAAACCTAAGAGATCGAGCAGAAAGGGAAAGCACAATTTTTTTTTTTTTTTTTGAGAATCACAATTGATTTAGGACAGAGAGAGAGAGAGCTAACGGCTATAAAGGCGTAGCTTATACGCGTACGCGTAGGTGTTACGCTGCTTTTTTTTTGAGATGAATACGCGTTTTGATACAAACTGTATAAGCGTAAAAAGTAGTTTTTTTTTTTTTTTTTCAAAAAATATCGAACTTTAGGAAAATGAGGATTAAATTGCTACTGGACGTGGTTTTTTTTTTATTTTTATTTTATTAAACCTGATTGTGGAGATTTTGTTTATTTGTTTACCGCTTTAGCCTTGTAAAAATAAGAGTTAATTACTTTTAAGTCCAAAAATCATGACCTATTTCGAATTTAATTCGTACGTGTTTTAGGGAATCGATATTTTAGAGAAAATTGTTGTGTGTTCTCATTGATAATAGATGCCTCTTTATATAGAAGATTACAAGACATAGAGCCATAGAATCTGAATCGTACAAGGAAAAGTAATCATACAATGAATGGATATCTCTAAGATATTCTCCAAGATTATCTCTAATTAAAACCATATTACCACTAGGTCAAGTAACCTAGAGTTTGGGCTAGACACAATTCAGATTTACTTAAACACTCCCCCTTGTGTCGCCCAAACGCGGTGCTTCTCTCGTTGCCTCGTTAAAAAACCTTGCCGAGTAACAAAAACTCAGTGGGACAAAAATAACCTCGGTCAAAGGGGAAAAAGAGTACAAAGGGGAAAAAGAGCACAACACACCCTTCATGTTTCGAGACCATACATGTAGACATCTCCCCCTAATGTCTGCATCTCCCCCTTATGACAACGGTCATGGGAGTTCGGATATCTTCCTCAAACGATGCTACCAACATGTTTCTCGAAAGTGGAATTTAGGCAATGACTTAGTGAGCAAGTCTGCCTTACTGTCCTCAGATCGAACCTAGTTCGCTTTGTTCTTGAGGAGAGTCTGTTGTTGATGTTTATCCTTGGTGTTGTCACTTTTGATGTAGCCTTGCTTCATTTGTTCAAAATAAGCAGCATTATCCTAATAATGCTCGTAGGCTCATCTGTGGTAGACTTCAAACCACAATTGTTGTGAAAAGGGTCTATTCTATAGACTTCCAAGATATCACGGTCTTTACCCATGGTGAACACTTAACCAGTTTGGGAATGACCTTTGTGTGGGTCAGAGAGATACCCAATATCAGCAAAACCTTCCAAAACACATGTTGTTTTGGGATGGGGATAGTGGACGCAGGCCAGTGTTGGCAGCATTCCTGGTGTGTGATGGGTCTGAATTCATCATCTCTCTGTAGGGATAGAACAAGCCCATATCAATCGTACATCTCAAGTACCGAAAGATATCTCTTACACCACTCTAATGGCGTCGCGTTGGCGCAAAGCTATATCTAGCTAACAAGTTCACAACATATGAGATGTCCGGTCTTGTGCATTGAGCTAAGTACAATAATGCGCCTATTGTACTTAAGTAATACACTTTTTCCTCTAGCACATCTTTGTCATCATCTTTCGAACGAAGATGATCCTTTTCAGGATCAAGACTTCAGACGATCATGGAGGTGCTTGAAGACTTTGACCTTGTCAAAATTCCTAAGCATCTATCAACACGATGCTTAAGTTCCAAACTGAGATATAATCGTGTTCTCCCAAAATTCTTCATCTCAAACTCGGATTTCAAGTGTTCAGCGATTTTTCCTCAACTCTTTAGGGGCTTTCAATGAAGATCATGTCTAACATGAATTGCAATAGAACCCGAAAATTGTTATCAAAACGCGTGGACATATCCCTTCCCAATCAAATAGTCACTTTAGTGAGCGTTTCAATCTCTTTGTAAAACGCGCTCCGTGGTCTAGAGCCACTTGACTTGGGTAAATGAAGTTCACCATGAACCTTCATGTATATTCCGTACCTAGGGTAGCTGCATGTTCAGTTATTTGAAACTACCAAACTAACAGGGTAGTGGAGTGCAATGCCATCCATTACGAGAGAATATGTCTCATCGTAGTCGATTCCAGGGCGTTTTGTGAGAAGCCTTGCGCCATAAGGCGAGATTGCCATCTCTGTTTCTCATCATGCTTTCTAATGAAGACCCATTGGTCAATAGGTTTTATGTCAGGAAGTGTTGGCATCACTGGCTCAAAAACATTCCTCTTCGTTAGAGAATCCAACTTAACCTGGATCGCATCTTTCCATTTAGGCCAAATTTCTCTGCATTGGTATTCATTCATCAATGGAGCGTGGTTCGATATCATCGGACTCAACACACTCATGCGCAACTACATCATCAATTATGATGGAGTTTCTATCCCACGTCTCATGTACACTAGTGTAATTTTCAAAGAGCTCTATATTCTCAGGAATAGGTTCTGACGTTGAGGCGTCCCCCAACGATAACCATAATCAGGAAGATTCTCATGAGACGGATTTTGAGTCTTGATGATAAAAGGATTGGAATGTGCCAAAGTATCATTCGAACCCACGGGCCTCCCATGCATCCTAGCTGGGGCCATGTCCTATAACACCAGAGTGCCACTCACTTTGGCGTTGGCGCCATGCCTATCTCCATGTAGGGTGGCGCTACGTCCTCTTGCAGTGACGTCTTTCCTTGCAGGCATGTTTGCAGCAGATATGTGTGATCTCGTCACTTTAACTAGGATCGAGATGAGACATAGTGGGGACAGACCTCGACAATTCCTGTCGTTCCTGCTGAACATCTGTGTTCTTTTCTCCCCCTAACGACGGGAAGATTGTCTCATCAAAGTGACATCCGCAAATCTAGCGGTAAAGAGATCGCCTAGCAAGGGCATTAAGTGGCAGACGATTGTTGGAGTCTCAAATCCAACGTAGTTGCCCATTCGTTTGTAAGGACCCATCATAGTGCGTTGTGGTGGCGCAATTGGCACATAAATGGCACACTCAAATATGCGTAAGTACGATACTTGTACCCAGTCACTAGCTGTAACACAGAGGTAGATCGAGTGGCGGTGAGTCGTAGACGAATTAGCATAGCTGCATGCGATATTGCATCACCCCAAGCAAAAATAAGGAGATGGGTGCGCATTACCAATATCTGAACTACCATCGTAGTCGATTCCGCGAGAACGTTTGAGTGTGTTCATGGGAATATGATGTCCAACATCAATCCCATTGTAATAACCATCGAAAGTCTTCGATGTAAACTCTCTAACAGTGTCAAGTCCAATTGATGGAATAGGATGATCCGGGGAGTGAGCCCGTTGTCATATGATATGTGCTAGGAGTGTAGCATAAGCAGCATTACAAGTGGACAATGGCACAACACGTGACCAGCGTGTTTGTGTGTCAACCAACATCATGAGATATTTAAACGTCCGCAAGTTGGTTGAACTAGTCCACAGAATCCCACGGATTCTATCTAAGAACAGAATGAGTATTTTTATATCCTTTGCATAGGACAGTCTCAGTCCTAACTTCCTTAAGGAACAGGCTTTGTAAAACAAGGGAGACATTGTATAAGCTACCAATGAGGATTTTGGTTGGGCCTGAGCGTCTGAAATGCTATTTGAAGCAAAGTTGGTGATTGCAGCATCACCTAGTGCGCCATCACCATGAAGGCCATCCATGGCCTCATGGGTAGGGACTGTGCCAGCCCTAGGCTGGTGGTGGATTGTGGCGGTGCTAGAGGCAGCGGCAGCGGTCACACTTAGTCCAGGAACCAACTTTTGATTCATACTTCGTTTCGCTCAAGAGAAAGGATGTCCATGTGAAGTCTTTAGTAGACGGATCATCATATCGATCATGACTATGATGACCTATCCTGTTGTGACAAAGCCAATATGTGTCTGAATCCAAGAGATCTTCTCTTATAACTTTATTGGATTTAATAGCTCGAATAGTGACATAGAGTCCACTAGAGAGACACATAAACTTCTCTAAAATGCGCCTTTGTTCGCAATTGTTAGAGGTATTGCAAAGGAACTCATTTCCATTCTCTACATGCGTTTTCGCATGGAATCCATTGGCTATTCATAGGTGTGATTGGCCCTAGGAGTGTAGAGAGTTTCCGTGACAGTAATTAAGGTGCCATTTGGCAAGTGGAACTTGGGCTATTCCATGTCCTTGAATTAATTCTGATGGCCCAGCCATCATAGTCACAAAGTAATATGCTCAGAATCAAAATGAAGTCATAATGAAAAGAACTCGAAATTTTATTCATAAGCCAATGGAGTTACATCATTGTCTCTTTGACGAAAGAAAATCTAATCCAAAATACTAGCTAATGCAAAACAATGGTAGTCGTCTAACTTCTTTCGGTAACTCCAAAATAAATGTGACCAGGTGAGTAGAGAGATGTCGGTGGAGCAAGGCTCGCTTAAGTACCACTAATCTCAGAACCTTCCTAGACATCCACTACGAAAATATATGGCAATTGCCTATTACATCTCTTGGAAAATAAAAAGACTTAATCAAAATCTCCAGTCTCTGGATCTTGGCCTTTGAAGTCTTCAACCCTTAGAGTGAGATAGTCATCTTGATCTGCTTGCTCCATGTAATTTGCTTCCATTGCTTCACGATACGTCTTGTACGCGTTAGCAACATTCTGGGGTGCATTACATGCTTTAGCCCAATGTTCGAACGCTCCACATCGAAGACAAGCATCATCATGGTCAGGCTCCCTTGATTGAGGCGCACTTAGAGCGCGTTGGGGACGGCTATGATCCTTGGTGGCGCCACCACCATAGCCGGAGGCTCTGCCCCTCTCTCTCTTCACACATTGACCTCTACGGTTCCGTGCATGCCTATCTTGGCGGTTTCCTTTTTGGGGCGAGAATATGGACCAGAATGTCCAGAATAATCTATTTCCTTAGGGTTTCGCTCCTGGCGCCCTCCCTTAGGGGTGAGACTATAATTAGACTCCGGAATTGGCTTTTCTCCCACGGGTCTAGAGTTATAGTTCTTCACAAGTATGTTGTCGATCGTGCTTTTCAGCTACGTTCATGGCTCCAATAAGCTCATGAAATCTTGTGATGCGTCCAACATTGACATAAATCCGATAGTTTTTGGCTATCATCAATGCAGAGACGGGGAAGGTAGAGAGAGTCTTCTCGATCAACCTCGTATCAATGATCTTCTGCCCACAGAATTCCATCAAAGACTTGATACGAAATGCTTCCAAATTATAGTCAAGTACAGACTTGAAATCACAGAAGCGGAGGCTATGCCATCTCACTTCTAAATCCGGAAGCAAGGAGTCACGAACGTTGCCAAAACGCTGCTCAAGTTCTACCCATAGTTTTCTGGGGTCTTCCTCATTGAGGTACTTATTTTGGAGTGCATCATTCATGTGCCTTGTCATGAGAATTATGGCTTTATCTTCATTGGCCTCTCTCATAGCTCTATTCGCTTCAAAAGCGGCAGCTTGTTGAGGAGTAAGCACGTTCTGACTTGGCTCTTGGATCGTACTTAGGATCTCATCAGCCTTAAGATGCTGGTGCACATCACGGACCCACTTGTTGTATCATGTGCCTGTTGTCTCTAGTGGAGCGAAGCTCAACTTGTTCAGGTTACTCATCCTGAAAAACAACAAAAGATTAGGGTTAGGTTCGAAGCGAAAAAGGCTACCACGAAAACAATAAAAATTTCTGAGCGTAGTCGCTTCCAAGAAATTAGGAATTTCTGAGTGTAGTCGCTTCCAAGAAATTCGATTCCAAGAGGGGTTGGATTAGATCGAAACAATGATGTTTGTGGTCGATCGTTTTATCTCAACAAACTCTAAGTTTGGAGGACTCTACAAGCTCCAAGCTTGGAGTGAGCACAAACACCGACAATTCGGCTTAATTTGGTCTCCCCTATGATGAAGAAAGGGGGGTAGAAGAAGGGAGGTTGCAAGTCCCCGAGAAAAAGAAGAGAAAAGAAATAAAAACTTCAAAAACGGGAACTTTTAGTAAAAAATACCTCAAAATAGGTCGCCGGAAAATTTGGCCGGAAAAGTACTCGGAAAAGTCCTCGACTGCGGTCGGCGGTGACCTTTCGCTGGAGCTGCTGACATGGCACCAGCTGCTGAAGTGGAAGCTAACGTTGACACTGACGTGTCAAAGGTTTTGTGCTAACATCAATGGGCTTTGGGCTTACGTCAGCGGGCTTCTGGGCTTGGTGGGCTGAGTCAGCTGTGGGCTTCTTCCTTCTCCTCTGGGCTGGGCCACGTCGTTTTCTTCTGGGCTGGACCTATTTGAGCAGATTGGACAGAGGCTGGAAAAGGCAGGCTGCGGTTCAAGGCACCGTAGCTTCTGGTGGCCAGTTCTGGTGACTTCAGGCCGGTTCCGGGAATTGACACTAAATCCCAACTTGCATATCCATTCACAAAAGCCTTGTCAGTTGCAAATTTTAAGAGACATACAGAGAATATGGGAGTATTGTCTAGTTTGGAAGCTTGAGTTCAGTGGGAGTTTGGAGTCATTTTTGAATTTTTATTTTTGTGTAACAGTTCCAATTCAGTTTTGAATTTTCTAATATTTGTATTTTGCATTTGCAAGTTATAAATAAATTTGAGGTATTTCAGAAAGTGATTATTTATTTATGGATGTTGTGACTATTCTGAAATCTTGTTTTGATTATTTCATTTTGAGCATTGTGTGTTATTAGGTGAACTGTTATGCTTGCATAGATTTTCAGTTATAGAAAAAAAAAAACAACTACAAGTTCACTGGTGTTTAGAGGTTGTTGTCAAGATTTTGAAAAGATTTTGTTTTATCAAAATCATTCTGATGGACTGGGAGCATAATGGCCCTACAAGTAGATATACTTGCCATACAGCTTCATTGTTATCACTTAAAGCTTATGTGAACACAATAGCTGATGTTAGTGGTTTTTAACCAATGTGTTGTTCCAAACTTAGTGGGTTCTAAATTCTGCATTAGTTTTTGTGTTTGACCAAGCTAAATGAGATCTGAGTTTTTACATGTTTCAAGTGCACACTTTAGTTGTTGTTTATTTCAAGTTATTGGATCAATTGTTCTGCAAATAGACAATGTTAGTCCAAGTGGGAGAATGTTAGAATAAAGTGGAGTTAACATTATCTAATTACATTAAGTAAATGAACAAATGATTTAACTGGATAAATAACAAGAAATATGTAAATATAACTCTAGTATCGAGATGTATATCTCTTGATAGAAGTAGGACTCTCATTGCTAATAACCTGATTAATATGAAGTATTGTGATAAAACTTAAGTCTCCTTTCTGATAAACTTGAAGTAGAATTAGGACTCCTGATGGGATGAGTCCGAGGATAAAGTTTTGGCCAATATAACCACTGCAAGTGGCCTAGTGGTTCTTACCTAGTTGGGTGTGCTCCCCAACCTAGATTCGAACCCCGAAGCTGTCAAAGTGGCCAGGCACTGTGCTGCAATGCACAGTTGGAGCATTTCACATGCGCTGAAGAGGTTTATCTTGGGCCTAGGAAGCTTTTGGGTTCCCCTTGACAAAGTAAAAAAAAAAAACGTTTTGGCCAATATATAAGGAGGAGAAAGTCTCTATGTTCAACTGCCTTTTGCATACATTTTCAGTCCCATTCTGAAGCATTAAGTGTTGAAGCATAGAAGACTTTCCTCCATAGTACGGCTGCTCATTTCTGATCCTTGAAGATGTCTGTCTCGATGAATGCTCTTGGACAAACTGTGGCTGCTGGGATTGAAAGTGTGAATCCAGGTGGTTAATTATTCCTAAACCGACTAAGAAAGCTTCTGGTGTGTTGCATAATTTGTTTGGTTCTTGTTGCAGGTGCTTTTGTTATGTGGTTTTGTGATCGATCTTGTGTGATTCATGTTTTCTAACATGGGACACTCACAATCAGTCCCTCCAATTCCAACAGTTAATAGCAGGGTAGGTTCAAAAATGAAATATGTTACAGTGCATAATAGCTCATGGCGGAAACATTTCTAATATAGTCTCGTCCTCCTGCATGCATGCCGTTTGCTTTAGGGAGTACCCTTAGTTGAGACTTTGCTTTAGGGAGTAGCCTGTTGGAGAGAGAGAGGTCGTCAACAGAAAAGTACACATGCATGTCTAGCTACCTCCCGTAGAACATTGTTCCCTAATTATTTTATTCTTTAGATATTACTCTTTTTCTTCCCATGAACTACCTAAACCCCCTATTCCAACTTACACACGTCTCATTGTTTTATATATAACACAGACCTGCCATCTTTACGTGCTTGTTTTTTAGACACAATTGAACTTTCATCTGTACTACTAGGTTATATTATTTAATCCTTATTATTTATATCCAACATTGCCTTTTCATTCGCATCAGAAAAAGGGTCAAGGTCTCTGTAAGCTTCTTGTTCTGATATGTTTGTTTAGATATATGTTACTTCAATGACTTTTTGCTTTGAGTAGTTTTTCTTCAAAATGATATAAAGAATTGCCAGTATTAACTGTGTTTGTGTTAATAGATAGAAGTTGATATATCATCTATATATATAGGATGCACAGGAAGAGTAATGGCACACCAGGAGCAGTACCAGCATGTGCAGCATGCAAGCATCAAAGGAAAAAGTGCAAAGAAGGTTGCACTTTGGCACCTTTTTTTCCAGTGGAGAGGAATCGAGAATTCCAAGCCGTGCACAAAGTTTTCGGGGTTAGCAATGTAACAAAGATGGTGAAGAATGCCAATGAAGCGAACCGGAGAAAGGTTGTTGATTCATTGGTATGGGAAGCTCTTTGCAGGCAAAAAGACCCGGTGCTTGGTCCTTACGGAGAGTATAGGATGATTTTCGATGAGCTCAAGATGTATAAAAATCATGAGAACCAAACGGTTCCTTTACAAGTGCAAAAGGGCATGTGTTACAAATCTCTGACGGATTTAGTTGCTTGGAACTATGAAACTAATGGGATTAGCAATGGAATAAATGGAGGAAATGGAATCACTACTACTAATAACAATTTGGATTATGATCTTCAGGTTAACGAAAACGTCAGAATCGATTCAGTCCCGCCATATGGTTATCCTTTAACTTGTGAGCAAGAAATTGCAGCAGAGAAGATAAAGCAAGTAAAAATAGCTGCCGATTCCATTGTTGTTCCAGTAGTACACCAGCAGGGGCATTCTATCAACAACATTAATCAGCAGTACTATATTTCAGGTAAATAAATTCTTATTCATAATATCGGATCTGTTTCATATTGTTTGAGATCTAGAAAATTCATTACTTCATGTGATCATACACCATTGAGTCGGCCAATTTGACAGTTAGAAATTAGAATTAATGCTGTTCTTTTAATTTATCTATAAGTAATGTATGTTTTAATAATTAAGCTGATAAAGTTTCTCCTATTTTTGTTTCATTTTAGGTCAACTTAATCAACTCATTGGCAAGCCATTAGAAAGGACAATATGGGAAGGCGGATCGTAATATATTTTGATTGATTAAACAGTTTCCTTACTTTCCTATCAATCGATCGACTGCATTCAATCGATCGACTGCATTCAGGAGAGGATATACTCTAAGCTATTATATATGTCATGTT